>NC_066853.1:152500-170000 GCF_001640805.2 Lates calcarifer
CGACAACAACACGTCAATGAAACATGATCAAACTGACAAACAATAAAAAGATTCATAACTACAGAAATTATTCTTAAAATATCCTGTCATATAAAATACAGCAAAACTAATCTCAAAACTACTACAATTCAAAATGTTCACACAAAAACTATGACTGAACCTGAGGAAATAAATCATTTCGTGACATGAGTCATGATTTCAGAGGAAGTTTTTTATTTTATTTTCACTGAAAATCAAAACAGTCCCCCTGTAGAAAACGACCCCACAGGTCGTTTAGAGTTTGTTACGACCCTCTTTTACATTTTGTTGTTAGCAATGTCTAGCGGCCGCAGTACTATGACGTCACATAAAGAGAGTTATTATGGGATGCTGAGTTCAACCTGAAATAAAGTTCCCTCCTGAAATGAAGGTTTTTATCTTCAGTCTGTTTAGATTTGATATATGTGATATTTCAGTTTGTGAATCAACCTGTGGAAACAGAAAGTAAATCAAATCTAAAACGGACAAGATTTAAAACCTGATGCTGATAAATGTTGGTTTAATGGACATTTTCTATGAGTGGAGAAATTATCAGAAACTAAAGTTTCTGCTGCGGTTCTTCAGTTATCAATCGATGTCATGATCATTTAGCGCCGATAGATTTCCACTGATCAATCAATAACTTAGTCTGAGACAGTTAATGACAGACAACACAGACCGGGTCTCGGTCTCTCACCTCATGTTGGACCTCCTCTCCTCCTCCTCTGCTCCTCTCTCTGTTTCTGACTCCGGATCCTCTCACCGACACTACAGATTTCTGTTACGTCTGACGTGGCCCTGCGTCATCGCGTCATCACGTCAGCTCTGGGGGGGAATGACTGGCTTTAGCCACCAGGAGGCGCCACGTGACCTCAGACCTCCTCCTCCCTGTGACATTTAAGACTGCCCCACCACCCCTCCTCCTTCTCTGTCTCTGTAACTTAACCCCTTGTTGCCATGGTGAACCCCGCCGGTCCGGGCTGTGGTCTAACCTGGTTCAGATCCTGCTGCTGGACTCTGGTGATCCGCTCTGACCGTCCTGGTTTTACTCTGTAGGTGTTTGTGTTCGGATCGGGTGGAGGAGGAGGTGGACGAGGTGGAGGAGGACCTGGGGGAGGTGATGCCCTCCTCCTCTGCTCCTCTCTCCCCGGCCCCCGCAGCCCCTGCAGCCTGACCCTGACTCCGTCCGTCCCGCCATGCCGAGCCGACAGAAGCAGCTCCTCTTCTCGGTCTCCGGACTCTTCGGCTTCTCCTGCGCCCTCACGGCCGCCGTCGCCACCGGGCTCCCGTTCTGGCTCAACGGGACCGTGCTGTGCCGGACCGGGGCCGAGCTGGTGAACGCCACCGGACCTGAACTGGACAAGTTCCTGGGAGACCTGAGCTACGGGCTGTTCCACGGTCAGAGGGTGAAGCAGTGCGGACTGGGAGGAAGGCCGTCCAGGTTCTCATGTGAGTCCACATCCGCCGGTCTGAGCCGAACCGGACCGGACCGGGTTTATTATAAACATACCCAGGAGCGGGTCTCACGTGGATCCGTTTGTCCCGGTCTCATCTGAGTGTTAATGTAGAGCTGCTGCCAACAGGTGTGATCTCACCTGCTCATTAATTATTCACAGCGTCTGAATCATTCAGAAGGCGTCAGAGTCCACCTGAGTCCAGACTCAGAGTCCACCGGAGTCCACCTGCATACAGACTGATTCTCTTTACCAGTGGTTACAGGTTGAGATGAATCACATTAAATGTAAGAATAAATTATGAAGTATCATCAGTAATGTAATATATTACTCTTTATAATCACTGCTTTTACTTTGTAACGAGTACTCTGTGGTATCAGTACTTTGAGTACATCACCTCCTCCTCACAGTATTGATCAGAGGATGTAACCACCTGCAGCTGCAGCTGTTAATTCATTAATCAATAAGTTGATCGATAGAAAGCTGATAGTCGATTATTTCAGTTCAATGTTTTCTTGTTTCTAGTTTTTTTTCTTCCTGTTAAAACATGAATCCACTGATCAGCAGGTTAATCAATAATCAGAATGATCAGAGACATCAGGCTGGACATAGGTGTGTAGAATCCACAGGGTGAAGACCAGGACCAGGTTTCAGGTGGTTCAGGTCTCTGAGTTCCTGAGGCTCAGATCCAGGACTCAGAGGCTCCTTTGTTGTTCATGACTAGTCCCAGTTAATGAGCTGCTGCCTCATTAATGAGGTTTCTGCCTGACTGGACCAGATCTGACAGGACCGGGTCTGATGAGGGGGGACAAAGCGGCTCTGTTCCAGTCTGAGGACTCTGCACTGTAAAAAATAAATCAGGTTAATTTAACTCAAACTTGAAGTCATTTCAATCATTTCAGTTCTTCTCTGTTTCAGTCGTTCTGTTGCTGCTGAACTCAGGATCATTGTCCTGTTGAATGACCGTTTCAGTCCAGCTTCAGCTGCTGGACAGACTCTGGGCTTTATGACCAAACATATCCTCTTTGGACTCCTCTGTTCCAGAAGTCCACCATGTTGTTTTCAGAGGCCGGACCTGTTCAGTCTCTGACTGTTCTGTCCTAAACTTTAACACTGAACTGAGGTCTGAACAGTCTGAGGTGCAGCTCTGAGGGTTTGTTCGATCTGATGTTAGGGTGAATTTTCTGGGACGTTTTGATCAGTGAGTGATGTGATCAATAAGTGATTTCAGATTGTTTGGTCTGACTGATGAGCAGCAGCGGGTGTATCTCAGACCTGAACGCTCCACACCTGCCTTTAAAGAGGAGGTAAAACTGATGCTCATCAGTTCATCAATGACTTTGATCAGCAGCACCTGGCTGCTACTGAGTTCCTGTGGCAGCAGTGAGGCTTTATCACCCTGCTTCAGTGTTTTCACCACATTGTTGATCCTCTGAGGCTGATTCACCTCAGTTCAACTCCTGATGAGTTTCCTGAGGGTGAACCTTCTTCTTCTGTCTCATCAGTTACTGTCAGGGTTCAGTTCAGGTGTGTCGGCGACTCAGGTGAATCTCTGGTTGTTACCTGTGGGTCGTCCTCTCACCTGGGCCCGTCTTCTCTCCCAGTCTTCCCAGACCTCCTGACCACCATCCCAGCCGGCCTCCACGTCACCATCATCTTCTTCTGTGGTGTCGTCATCCTCTTCTCCTCTGTTGCCTCCGGATTCTTCTTCTTCAACGCCTTCGGACGACCCTACGAGACGCTGCAAGGCCCCATGGGACTTTACCTGTGGACCTTTATTTGCTGTGAGTTCAGAGTCAGACCGGACCTGAGTACTGAGGTCTGAGTGGTGATCAGGTCTCAGTATTATCATATAGTATTTGAACAATGAGAAACATTTATCAGTAATTTCCTCAAACTCTTCATGATTGATCAGAGAAGCAATAATCAATCAGAGCTATAGATCAACCCTCCTGTGATATTGATCTTTAAACCTGCAGGAACAGAACAACAGTCTGATTTATTGATAAAGTCGAAATAAAGAAACTGATAATGACTGTGATTACAGAAACAGAGACCGACGCAGGAGAGGGAGGAACAAAGGACCACAGGAAGTCGGGGGGGTGAAGCAACCTGAAACAGCTGCAGGTGTTTATTTAGAAACCTCTCTCAGCTCCTCCTGGTCCAGGACCTGGAGCCGCTCCAGGTCAAGGTTAGGTTCAGTTAGAGAGTTTACTCCGCTGGTTCCCAACCTGAGGGTCGGGCCCCTCCAAAAGGTCACCAGATAAACCTGAGGGGGTGTCACATGATTCATGAGAAAGAGGAAAAAACACAGTTTCTGTCAAATGTAATCTGTTTCCAGTAACTGCAGCTGTCAGATAAATGTAATGGATTACATGTATAATGTAAATACTCAAGTGAAGTACAAGTACCTCAGAAATGTATTTAAATACAGTACGTGAGTAGATGTACTCAGTTACTTTCCAGCAGGTGTTGAACCTGATGCAGAACCTCAGGTTAGGACTCAGGTCAGGTCTGGGATCAGGACTGAAACAGGAAGGAGACACAAACTAAACATTCAGTCTCATCGCTGTATCGTTCAAATACTTTTGACCACATTGTTGACCTTTGACCTCTGACCCAGGTCAGGTTGTCGACCTGAGCTGAACCCTGACTAACCTGAGGTCTGTCCTGCAGGTCTGAGCAGCTGTCTGGTGATGATCCTGTTTGCGTCGGAGGTGAAGCTCCGTCACCTCTCCGACCAAATCGCCAACTTCAACGAGATCAACTTCGTCTTCCAGACGTACAGCGAGCGCTACGATCGCTGCTTCTGGCTCTTCTTCCTCATCTTCCTCCTCCATGCACTGAACATCCTCCTGATCCGGCTGACAGGAATCCAGTTCCCCTTCCAGGAAACCAAGGAGTCGGACCTGAGCGGGGGCGCAGCCGACCTGATGTACTGAGGAGACCCGACCCGAGACCAGAACGAGACTAAAGCCTGAGAGAAGACCACGAATCAACAGCTGCATCAGAAAAGTTTTCTTTCCTGTCTGAGAGACAGGAACCAGATCTGAACCAGGATCCAGGATCAGTCCACAACACCAGTCTTCATTCATCATCAGTTAAACCTTCACACAGAAAACGTCCTTTACAAGTTTCTTAGAGTCCAAAGTGACGTTGGGTCTGACCAACAACCAGACCTCAAGGTTTATTCCACATCAGTGGGGTCGATATGATTTGATTGATCACTGATGGGTTGTGTATGTGGACTTCCTCCATGTTCTGGTCCTGGTCTTACAAACAGACTGAACTGGTTCAGGTTTTTTGTTGTAAAGTTGTGTTTTATTTTTTATCAGGTCCTGAACAAACAAACTGTCAGGCTGCATTATTATCAATACATCTGATAGGTATTTAATCTAATAATCAATTTATTGATCAGTGAAAATGCCACGAACATGTTGTCTTCACAAAAACAAATGTTGAGTTCACTGTCACAGAGAAAAGTGGGAAATTTTCATGTGAGAAACTGGAATCAGAGAAATTAATGAAACGATTGATTGATTATCAAAATTGTTGCCAATTAAGTTTCTGTACATTGACAAACTTTATTTATCCCGAGGGAAATTTCTATCAATGAATCAGTTGATCAGTTCAGCTATAGAGGACTGGATGTTTTTTGTTTGTCTGAGGAAATAACACTGAGTGAGGGTCAACAACAGCTCATTAATCAGATAATCACTGCATCACTGAGCTGATCAATATTTATTATTAACTCTTAATAAACTTAATGAACTAATCAAAGGTTTTAGAAACATGACGTCTGAGTTTGTTGTTGTAGATGATGAAGTCACTTTAATACAGATTTTACTGATCGATCATGTCTGAGTCTTTGGTTCATCAGTGTCCACTCACATGTACTCAGAGGGTCTGAGGAGAGTTTCTGTTCAGTCCACAAGGTTTAGATCCTCCTCAGATCTGAACGGTTCCTGTCGTCACATAAACAGCTGATGTTACTGAGCAGAAAACAACGCGTTTCAACCAGAAACTCTGATCAGGACTGTTCCTCTGAGACTTTGATCTTCATCTCAGTTGCAGAACGCGTCGACAGAGTCTGACGCCATCTTGTTTTTACTCTGTTAAGTGTAAAGTGTCAATGAGGACGACAGGTCTGAGTTTAATCAAATGAAGTAAAAGGAGCAACAAACCTGAAACGTAACGTCCATGTATGAGCCAGTCTGTGAGGATTCAGGATCCCAGTTCAGGATCAGGGTTCAGGATCAGACAGAGCTGAGGAGCTGTCACGTCATGGCCGACCGTCGGTGCAGCTTCCTCACCTCAAGTCCTGTGTCCAGCTGCAGTTCCACCGACGGCCACCAGGTGCTTCTGCAGAAAATTGAATTTAAACATGAAAAGAATAAAAAGAAATCAGTGGAAAGATGAGTATGAGTTCAAAACCTCTTCATCCAGGACTGAGATGAGTCTCTGAGTCTCTGAGTCTGTGGACTGAGACCTCACCTGTACCTGGTCTTGGACTGTGGCCTGTGAAGGAGTCCGGTCCAAGTTTTCTTCCGGTTACAGTCTGCTGAGTCTTTTCTTCCTCTGCTCTCCCACAGTGACAGACACTCTGAGCCTCCACCTGCTGACAGACCAGAGTCAATCAAATGATCCAGTCTGGACCTGGATCCTGCTCTGAAGACCTGGACCACGTGGTCCAGCGGGGGTGGGGGGTGGGAGGGTGGTGTCATGTTGTGTCCATCATGTGTTTAATTGTGGTGTCTTGTTCAATAGACGACAATTAAAGTCCAGGATTTCATCCAGCCACAGACTGACGGAGACTCAGGTGGACCTCCTTTAAGGTGTCTCTGCACTGTAAAAAATACACAGGTAAAAATGAATTTAACATCTGTGGGTGAAATAATCAGAGTCTGAAGCTGAATGACCGAGTCAGTCAAAGACCTGAACCTGAATAAGTCCTGGATCCAGATCATCGTCTGTTTTAACTTTAACTGTTTCAGTTTGAATAATGAAGCAGGTACAGGTGATTTATCCTGAGCTCAGCCAATCAGCATCAGGTGTGTGTGTGTGTGTGTGTGTGTGTGTGTGTGTGTGTGTTAAATACAGAGCTTCCTGTCTCTCAGGTGAGGCATCTCAGGTGATCAGCTGCAGGTAAGACTCACACCTTTCCTCTCTTCATGTTTTATCTCTGAACCAGATAAAATTCAGTCTGAGCTGATTTTAAACTAAAACCTGAAGGATCTGATCAGTTTTATGATCAGAACATTAAAGGAAGAATAAATGGATAATTTAAATGAAGACTGTCAGTGATGGAGGTGAATCTATGGAACATGTAGAAGATTTAAAATCAATAAAACTGATGAGATTGAAGCTTCAACTCAGATGAAGATTCATCCTGAACGTCTGAATCAGTTTAGATGATTTTCTATAAAACATTTACACTTTCTTCAGTTTGAAATGTTTGAGTAACAAACACTAAAAGCTTCTTAATATCCTCAGTCCAGGTCTAGATCCAGGGTCAGGTCCAGTCCAGGTCCAGTCCAGGTCCAGTCCAGGTCCAGTCCAGGATCAGGTCCAGGGTCAGGTCCAGTCCAGGTCCAGGTTCAGGATCAGGTCCAGTCCAGGTCCAGTCCAGGATCAGGTCCAGGGTCAGGTCCAGTTCAGGTCCAGATCCAGTCCTGACCGTCTGAAGGTTCAGACTTGGTTTTAAGGTCTAGGTCAGAACCAGGTTCAGGGTTTAGGTCACAGTGAGGGTCCTCACATGTGTATAAAGACAGGTGTGTGTGTTCAGATGGAGGCGGAGCTACAGCAGATCCTGGACCAGGTGTCAGAGCTGCAGCGCCGCAGGAAAGTTTATACCAACAACACAAACTGATCTGAGTCAAACTGTTTAAACTGAACGTTGAATTTAACTTCAGTTCTTTTCTGTTCAGGCTGCGGTCAGCACACACAGCTGTGAGTACTTACATCTGTACATTCAAATACTGTAGACTCTACACACTGTTTATAAACAAACATGTTTACATCAACAAACAAGCAGAGGAGCAGGAGGAGATGGAGGAGGAGGAGGGTGGGTGGAGGAGCGGGGGGGGGCTCTGTCAGACACAGTGGACCTGGTGTTGATCAGTTTCTCTGAGGGGCAGAGAGTCGTTAATTAAACTGATCAGTGATCAGTGATCGGTGCAGACCTCAGCTCTGCCCCCTGCTGGTCCTGATCCTCTGCTGCACTGAGGTCAGTTTGCAGCTGCTCAGAGTGTGTGTTACAGCTCAGAAACTGATCCTGTCACACACACAGTCAGGATTCAGTTTCACCTGCTGCTTCAGGACCAGGACCATCATCATGGACTCCACTGCTGACTGAACCAGGTACATTTAACAGTACAGGGCAGTAGTACCAGTAAGTACCAGTGGTACCAGTAGTATCAGTAGTATCTATAGTAGTAGGTGATGTCAGACTGCAGGTTGGACTACATCGAGCTGCTTCAACAGGAAGTCAACAAGAACCCTGAAATGAGTCACAAATATTTACCTCAACACTGTTACTACAACTACTACTGTTACTACTACTGTTACTACTACCACTACTACTGTTACTACTACGACTACTACTACTACTACCACTACTACTGTTACTACTACCACGACTACTACTACTACTACTGTTACTACTACTACTACTGCTACAACTACTACTGTTACTACCACTACTACTGTTACTACTACGACTACTACTGTTACTACTACTACTACTACTGTTACTACTACTGTTATTACTACCACTACTACTGTTACTACTACTGTTACTACTACTACTACTACTACTGTTACTACTACTGTTACTACTACTGTTACTACTGTTACTACTACTGTTACTCTACTGTTACTACTACCACTACTACTGTTACTACTGTTACTACAACTAATACTTCTAGTACTACAGCTGCTGCTACTGCCACACCTACTACTATTGCTGTTACTAATTGTATTTCTACTGAACCCACTGCTGCTGCTGCTGCTGCTGCTCCTCCTCTTCATCCACCTCCTCCTCTTCATCCTCCTCCTCCTCCTCTTCATCCTCCTCCTCCTGCTGCTCCTGCTCCTCCTCCTCCTCCTCCTCCTCCTACAGAGAACATCTTTCTGCAGAGGAACCTGCAGTCATTGATATTCTGATATTGTGTGTAATAAATGCTGCAGCCACCAGCAGAGGGCGTACGTCAGGTGGTTGAACAGGTGTGCTCAGGTGTTTCCTCTCCTCCTCAGAGGATGGTGGATGTGGGGAAGGAGGAGGAGCAGGAGGAGGCCCCTCCACCTTGCAGGACCCTCCCACCTCTCTGCTCTATCCCCAGGAGGCTGATCGTCTCCGCGAGCCTCGGGGGAACACCTGTCAACCCCCAGCTGACGGAGGTGAGACCCACCTGTCTGACAGGTAACCTGACACCACTGAGATCTGCCAGTTAAACTGACCACAGATCAGCTGCATTAACACACTGACTGATTCCAGAGTAACACGATGACAGTGAACACATCATTGTCGAGGTCTGATTCTGACTAATCGTTTTCTTCCTCAGAGTCTGAGGAGGATTTTATTTGGAGGAACTTTTCACGTCTTCAACTACGAGTGGAGAAAATCTTTCTTCCAGTTCAGAGAGCTGAACTGAGTTATCCTTTGCTCTGGACACTGACAGGGTGAGACACCTGCAGATCATACCTGTAGTGCTGCTGTTACAGTTAACACTGTTAGCTTTGGAAATCTCACCTGGCCAGGTGTGTTTCAGGGCGGGGCTCGGGCCATTCAGATGGTCGTCCAGGCTCGGATCATCAAACACCTGCTGTTCGGTCGTCAGGGCGGCTCAGAGGGACGGATGCTGCACAGGTGAGGACAGACAAGACAGGGTCATCCTTCATTACATCATCCTGTTTGACATGTTCAGAGTGACGGTGATACCTCCACCTGTTCACAAGCTGCCGTCACATGACGGAAAACAAACCTGCAACCTGATCGTTTGAAGAGGAGATGATACAAGAGGCTGAAAAATGACCATCGAGTTTAATCAACTCTCTCACAGTATCATGTTGAAAGTATTTAGACAGATTCTCCAAACTGTCAAATGTCTAAACCAACTCAACCGACTTCTGTTAACATGGAGGAGCAGTGGTTCTACACAGAACTCCACCTGAACTCCTCTGACTGAGTCCAGCCACCCTGAGATGCAGGCCTCGTATCTCCACAGTCTCATATGTTCAGTCTCTGCCCAGAGCTCATGACCGTACGAGACCGGACTATAAATCCATCTGTTTTCCACTTTTCATCGAGGTCCAGGTCGTAGTGATACTAAGTAAAGGTTCTCAGTAAGGTCCTCCAGCTCTTCCTATTGGAATCCAAGTCTCCTCACAATTTGACAGCATCCTGATCAGATGCTCACACCACCTCAACCAACTTATTTTAACCAGAGGTGGTTTTACACTGAGCTAGTTACTACTCACCTTGCCCCTGCAATCTCGTTCTTTAAGCCAATACCTGAGGCTCACGACCATAATCCATCAATCCTCAGCCACTGTCACAGTTCTGAGTCAGGTCACCAGGACTTTTATCCCCAGTCACATCATCCAGGTCTTTCTGGGGGATCCCAAGGTCCCCAGACCTGATGGGATCTCTCCTGTGTGATCTGGGACTCCCTTTGGAACACCTGTTGGAACACAAATCGTCTGGCGTATCGAGAGCTTGGCCTTGAGACTCGGCTCCTTCTTCACCTGAATGTCCACATCCACAGAAAGCTGCAACTGAAAAGTAGTTTAGATCATCTAATGTCTTCTGATCGTTTGATTATTGATGTCTTTTTAATGTTGTAACAAACTCTAAAGTGTTTCTGTTATTTTGTCCACCTGTGTCTCCCTCAGTCTGAGTGAGATCGGACAGAGGGACCAAGACAGGGCGTTGGCGGCAGCGTTGTGCGACAGCCTCTGGTTGGCCGGCCAGGAGATCAGTGCCACCGTTACCTTGGTAACCGAGGACTACTGCATCACCCCTCACCTGGACTACAAACTGGACAACTTCACAGAGAAGGTACCAGTCAGGACACATCTGTCTCCAGAGGTTTGTTGAGTTGTCAATCTGCCTCCAGCCGTCATGTGACCCTCGTCATTTATATCATGTCTTTCAGCTGCAGCTGTTCACATTTAACGAGAAAGACGACCTCAGGAAGTTCATCCTCAACCACATACAGTGTGTGAGTAAATACAGTTCTCTGATCAGTTACATCATCACCTTTCAATTAATTAATTAAGCAATCAGTAATTTCACTGGCAACACATCAACTGTAAAAACAATGAAAATAATAATTACCCAGGAAGTGATGACGACTTGTTCTGTTGGTGTAGTTTAAAGAGGAGGGGAGTCATGGAGTCATCCTGTTCCTGTACAGCCTCATCTGCTCCCGGACAGTCGACAGGTATCAACACTGAAACCTGAAGGAGATGTTAGCGCCCCCTGCAGGCTGCTGTCTTCACTACACCCTACAATATCAGAGTTAGAACAGACAACATCTGACAGGTTCACTGTGTGGAAACAGAAATAATCTACAACAGACAGAGAGCCGGACGTCCAACAAGTGTAATTTGTACAAATTAATTTGAACACACATTCCTCTATTTTGTGTAACAAAGACAACAGCAATAATTCAGTTTACTGATAGGACATGATTAAAACACCTTACACAATGATTTTCACTTTTTTACAAATTATTATTTGTCACACATCTACACACCAATACAGTAAACCTGTAAACATGAAAAAGTTTAAAGGCTCAATCATCATCATCTAAATGCAGAAAACTACAAAACCTTAAAAGCTCACAAACTAATAAACAAGAACAAACTCAAACACACAAACTCATAAATCACAGAAATCTTGTGTCCTCCTCTTCCTCACAGGCTGAAGGAGGATCTGGATTCTACCACCTCCCACCTGCTTTACCTCAGTCTGGGTAACTTTGTCTGTCGACAGGTAAGAGACTCGCCTGTCTCAGGACACAGTCCTATATTTAGTTAAACCTAGTTCAGGACTCATGATTCTCATGTCTAAAACAGGCTGCATTAAGAGGTTTTAATGTGTTTCTGCCTTTGACACATTAACAAGGTCCAAACTTCTAAACCTTTTCCAATCAGCTGTGAAGGTTCAGGTACAGGTTTAGGTTCAGGTTCAGGAAGTGATTTCACTGATAAACATAACTTCATTATAAAGTGATGAACTGTTAAATCATCTGTGGCACCTGGGATAAAAACCTGTTCACTTGTGACCCTGGAATACAGAGAGGTACTTTGGGTCCTTCAAAGGTTCCTCCAGGGTGTCTGGAGTCGATACTGTAGTTTAGAGTTCTTGGGGTTCCATCCAGTTCCTTCAGGGTGACTCTGAGGCTCCAGAGAACATATTGATCCCATGAAACTTCAGCAGACCCGGACTCTGAGCCACAGAGCGTCTTCATGTCACCTTCACTAAATGATTTCACTGACTTCAACGAGGAGGATCGTCTACTCTCCTGGTCCTCCAGTGCACATGGTCGTGGTCTACAGTCTCCTCTGTCTCTGCAGGCTTTACTGAACCTGCTGCTGACCGGCAGAGCCTGTCCTCATGTCTTCAATGGGACTCTGTACTTCGGGGAGGATGGGCTGCCTCTGGAGCGCCCCCTGCAGGGCGTCCTGTCCCGCAGCGATGTGGGGTATCTGCACTGGAGCCGAGAGCAGATGGAGAGAGACCGGCTGCCTCAGGTACCACTGAACTACGACTGCTGCTTTTAAACCATTTTATTATTCTGTTGCACAAACAGCACCAACAAACAAACTGAAACAGGAACTTCTTTAAGAACAGGAAAGAAAAAACAAAACTGTAATCTGGTACATTTTACCACCACTGTTACTGTTAAGGTGGAATTACTGTGTCAGAGTATGGTTTACAATAACAACAGAGTTATAGTTGATGCAGTGTCTGATTTCACTCATTGATAATCACCACTGCAACAGTAGACTGACGTATCATCTACGATCAGGCGGTATCATGTTTTAATCTCATGCCTCAGCTCACTGTGTTCGTCCTAAACTCTCATTAGAAAACATCCTGAAGACAAATAGACACAACTGATCCCAACTCCATGTGGTTTCTCTGAAGTCACTACAGCTCCATCATGTGGTGAAGAGGAGCTCAGCTACAACAGCCCCATATAAATCTGCTAAGATGCACATAAACATCTCTGCAGGTCTGTCCACAGACGGATGTTAGGGATGACTCAATCTCATGTACATAGCCTGTTCAAGGCAGGAAATAACTCCGGTCCTCCCGATTTTTCTGTATAAAAAGGTGGAATGGATCCCACCTTTAAATTAGGAGAGTCACAGAGCTGAATAACAGGAAGAGACGACATGGCCGACCCTGACACCGATGCTGCTGTGATGTTGGTGTCCTGTTTAAACCAGTGACAGCAAGACATTGACATGATGTAAAAAGTAAAGTCGGCGTAATGAGGTTCTTCTTAACGCCAATATACGACCTCTGTGTAGAAGAGGCCACAGAGACTCACAGACATACTAATAGGAACATCCCCAAATCTAAACCACAGGTTCAGCTCCTGAACAGAAGCAGCGATAAAATGGAAAAAATATGTAGAAAAATTGCACAAAAGCATGTCTGCCTTACACCTGTGTTATTCCTGCATCATGTCTGCGTGTGCCTGCGTCATGTCTATGTTGTGTCGGCGTCATGTCTACATTGGGTCTGCATTGTGTCTGCATCGTGTCTGCATTGTGCAGGTGGGTAGTATGCTGAAGACGCCAGTGTTTCCAGTCTGGGTCTGCTGTATTAACGGCAGCCACTCAGTCCTGTTCAGCCTGAACCGGTCTCTGCTGTCTGACTGGAAGATGGAGCATCTGTTCCACCTGTTCTACTACAATGGACAGAGCTCCCAGAGAACTGTAACCAGGCTGACTGTCGGTGAGGAACCACAGTCACATTGGATCAGGTCTGTCCAGGATCTGGTCTGGTCATGTCCTAAACCACTATCTGTTTTTCAGATACCCACTCCCACCACTGGGAGGCATCATCCAGAGACACAGATGGAGATCCAGAGAAGAGGTTTCCTTCGCTGGAAATGACCATTAGGACCAAGTGGGAAGGAGCCGCTATTGACTGGAACGACACGGCACCTTTCTACTGAACACCTGACAGAAAATTCACCTAGATCCAGACTGGATCTGAGTCATGGACCCCCCCCCCATCTTTGTGCTGATGTTACAGACACATTGAATCCTGTTTATAACCAAAACAAACTGAGGACTGAGGTTTCAGATGTGGTTCTGCCCCCTGGTGGACACTTCACATACTACACGGTCGAATTATTAAACATGTTTTAACCTCTGAACTATAAATGTTGTTTCCCTCCATCTCTGCTCAACATCTTTCACATCCTCCATCAGTTTCTGGTTCCACTGTAGCACAGGTGTCAGACCCTGAACCTGATCCTGACTGATGAGTCCAGTCTCAGAGTCAGACCTGCTCAGTTTCTTTCTGTCCTCAGTTTTTAACCTCCTCTGGTCTCAGGCTGTTCCTAAACCGAAGCCTGAGGACCAGCAGGGGTCCTGAAGGAGTCCTGGACGCTGTGTCAGAAACAAACACCAACCTCCTACCCATGATCCTCTCTGTTCTGTCTTCAGACCATCCCGCTCCACTGCAGGGAGGTGTATACCATAGTGCCGTCCAGCCCTGGCGAGCAGAGCAGGACCGTCTTCTTCACATTAGACCCGAGTCGAGCAATGGCGAGTACGTCCAGCAGACAGAGGGACTCGTCCAGGGACAGACAGATGGCAATGAAGTGAGCATGGAAACGCAGAGGGTCACCTGAGGACAGAGAGGAGACATCAGAGCTGATGCCATGATCATCACCTCCTCCGCTCACCCTCCACATTAACAGTGGATTCTGCCTGAACCACCTGAGAGGACTCAGACTCACCTGGATAAATGAGGAAGTCTCCTCCAAACTTCCCCGCTGAGGTCAGGTAGAAGCCCCGCCCCCTCAAGTCTCTGAACACCTGGTACCTGATGTCAGCGCGGGGGTCGTCCTGTACTCTGATCGGCCAGTCGGCCCGCAGGAAGGCCCGGTCCTCGGAGCAGTAGGTCAGCCCCGCCCTCACTGTGCTCAGCTGGACCGCCAGCGCCGACCGGGGGAAGGTAAAGCTGCGGCCCAGGGCCTCCAGGCGGTGCCGCAGGGCCTCATCTGGGTCTGAACCTGAGGGGACCAGAACCAGAAACAGGACCAGGACTGTTACATCAGAACCACAGTGACACGACTGATCTGTGTCAGATGAGGCATCAGAATGGAAACGCTCTCACCTGTGTGTGGTGATGTCATAGCTCGGAGCAGCGCTGACTTCCTGTCCTCCAGAGCGAGGACGCTCTGCTCCTCATAACTCCTCTGCTGCTCCTCCTCGTACTGCTCTACCCGCCGACGCAGCTCCGCCCCTCCTACATTCTGCTGAAAACAACAACAAATCAAAACACACCTTAAACAACCTGGTTAGCAGCTAGTTAACTGACCTGGTTAGCAGCTGGTTAACTGTGTTAGCAGCTGGTTAACTGTGTTAGCAGCTGTTAACTGTGTTAGCAGCTGGTTAACTGACCTGGTTAGCAGCTGGTTAACTGTGTTAGCAGCTGGTTAACTGTGTTAGCAGCTGGTTAACTGACCTGGTTAGCAGCTGGTTAACTGTGTTAGCAGCTGGTTAACTGTGTTAGCAGCTGAGTTAACTGACCTGGTTAGCAGATGGTTAACTGTGTTAGCAGCTGGTTAACTGTGTTAGCAGCTAGTTAACTGACCTGGTTAGCAGCTGGTTAACTGTGTTAGCAGCTGGTTAACTGACCTGGTTAGCAGATGGTTAACTGTGTTAGCAGCTGGTTAACTGACCTGGTTAGCACCAGGTAAAGCAGCAGCAGCCTGGTTCTCCGTCAGCAGTCTCTCCTCCTCCGGCAGCAGGAGCAGGGGTCTCCCCAGTCGCCCGTTCTGTCGGGGGGTCCGGGGCAGTGAACCCAGCAGAGCCCCCACCAGACCCCAAGACCGGACCGTCTTCAAGTCCTCCACCCTCCACAGCAGCGAGGCTGAGTCACACAGACCCACACCAACAACAGGAGAGGAGGACCGGCCCTCCTCCTCCTCCTCCTCACAGGCCGGGGGGGGCTCCTCCATCACCAGAGCCTGTGGAGAACAGGAAGGAGCCACTGATCAATATAAACCAATAACTGAATTGATCAACCACCTCACACTGTAACTAACCAGTCAGTCACTAATACTCGTTCAGCAGTTAATAAGTTAACCCGTCAGTTAGCTAGTTTAGCAGTTAACCAGGTTAGTCAGTGACGCTAGCTTACTCAGCTGTGAACACACGTGCGCTCTCTCCTCTCACGCTCCTCTCTACGTCATGCCGTAAACGGCTCCGTCTGTAGTTTGAACCTGATCCTTTAAACTACAAAAACATCCCGGGGAGAAAAAAACGAGACTCGACACGTTAACGAAGAAACACGATGTTTAAACAACCGAGCGACACTTCCGTTGAGCTCCGTGTCTGTCCACCGGGGTCTGTTTGATATGGACACCGTCACATGACGGCGGGAGGCGGGGCTTCAAAGAGCAGAGCAGGCTGAACGGGACTGACAGGCCTCTCCCAGTTTGTCCGCCCGAGAGCAAAGAACGAGCGCACACAGAAACACCACAGCCAATAGGAGCACAGAAGCTTTTGACTGACAGCGGAATCAGCCAATGACAGGCCGTAAACACTTCAGACTGAAACTTTACACTGAGTTTAACCTCCTGAGACCCGGCCCATTCATTTATGTCCTTTATAATGGACATTTTGTTCACCTTTATTTTTCTTAAGTATTTGGAGTTACCCTTCCAAGCCAAAGATATAATCTGCTGCTTTTTTCTTGTTTTCTAAATTTAGTTCTATTTTCACACAGATATCGTCCTGTTGTCCTCTACAATGGACATATAAAAAATATATTTTAAAAAATTTAAATTGTAAGGTGTTTTTTTTGGCCCAAATAGATAGGAAATCACAAAAAAACAGAAATTGTAAGACACTTTTTTCCCTTGGTTCTCAGGAGGTTAATTCAACATTTATTTTCTCTGTTGGTTTAAATCAAATTACTGAAGGAAAAAAAAGTCATGTGTTTTTGCCGTTGTGAAGTGACCTCACCTGTGATCAGGTGACACCTGCTCATACCCAGAAGACTCTCAGCAACTGTCTGTCTCCTCACCAGGTGTTCTGTTGTTTACCTGAGGAGATTTACCTGTGCTCATGTTGTCCAGGTGTCTGTGAACAGACTCTCTGCTGAAACCAGATGATTAATAATCCCTGAACACGCTGTGACTGTGTTTACAAAGAGTTTATTTCATTTGATCTAAAACCTCTGAACTGACACAAACAGGAGGCTTTTATTCTGAAAGGAACACTGTCAAAGGCTTCAGCATCTATACAGATGTTGCATAGCAACAGGGTTCAATGGGCTGCGCGCGCGCGCGCGCACACGCACACACACACACACACACACACACACACACACACACACACACACACTGTGTTAAAGGAACAGTCCAACAGTTGTTAAACTGCTCCTTTAAAGGCTCCTCCAGTTTCAGCTGTGACAAACTCTTAATTTGTTAGTGAAATACATTTCCCAGAATTCCTTTGGGTCAACCTCCAGAAACAGAGGAATGACTTGATGACAGGCAGATGCATGAAAACAGACAAGCCCCGCCCCCACCTGTCCTCAGGTGTCAGGTGAAGGAAACGGCGGAAACCTAAAATATTTCAGCGAAGAAGAAACAGAAGCAGCATTCAGCCTCCTCCATCCTGCAGCGCCTCCTACTGTCAGATCTGCAGCTCCTCCAGCTCCTTCAGCAGCTGCTCCTCCTTCTGGATCTTCTCCAGCTGCAGAGAACACAGACCAGGTCAGTCCAGGTCAGACCAGATCAGACCAGGTCAGTCCAAGTCAGTCC
>NC_066853.1:475000-610974 GCF_001640805.2 Lates calcarifer
TAATACAATAATATAAAAATATAAACATAAGAACAGTATAAACAGGACAATGTAATAAACATCTAAACAAAAGAACAATATACACAGGACTATATACATAGAAATAGACTGAACTAAATACAGATATTGCACATTTTGAAATGGTATTGCACACAGTGAATGACTGATAAGCAGCTGTTTTGTCAGTAGATTCAAGTGCAGAACCTAGTGAGATGGTCCATGTGAGTATGTATGATGAAGCAGGGATGATGAGCATCACATGTACAAATTGCCTCAACCTGACTGAAAAGATCACAGACCTTGGGGTCCAAGTTCCCATGATTTCTGACACCTCTCAGCAGGTTTTGTAGGTGTAATTGGCATTGAACATGGCCATCTGCGTCTTTAGGGGCAGGAACTGCACCTCTGGATACAGGTGTCAGCCACGTCCTCAACTTAGAACTTTCTCCAGCTTGACCAGGTGCTGTAACCTTTCCTGTTCAATGAATTTCTCTCATCGTTCCATGTCAGAATCAACACAGCAGAGACAGATAAACACCTGCTCTGTGCCACTACATACTGTATTCCATCAGTTATTATTGAATATTGGATCACTGGTGAAGTTGATTTCCCCTACGTTGTTGCCAATGATCGTATTGCTCATTGAACTCAGAATTTCAATTTAAATGACAGGGCTGGTGTAGCTGATACTCCTTTGCAGGATTGTCCTCTTCCTTAGGACGGAGAAAGTAGTGGGAGTTCTTTTTATTTTCATGCCCCCATGAAGCCAGGCCTTGTACGAAAAGGTTACTGTTTCTGTAAGTTTGTCCTGGCCTCCTCTTATGCAGATACCAAAATACTGGATAGTTGGAAATGTATTTATCTAGGCTTATAAATCTCTCTTCACTTTAAGATAAAATAGACTTTATTTATCCCACTTGTGGGAAATTTACAAAAGGGCAGCTGCGTTGGCCGGGAATTGAACCCGGGTCAACTGCTTGGAAGGCAGCTATGCTAACCACTATACCACCAACGCTACAGTTATGCCTCATGGAACTGCCACCCATTCTACCATCTTTGTTTTTGTTTCGCCACAACCTCTACAACCCCTTCAACCTTTGCAACCTCTGCATCTTGTCTCCCTGCCAGTTTTCCTCAGTGCTCGCCTCTGCTCGACCTCTTCTTAATACATTCTCCTCATTAGAGGTCAGTGATGCCACAGAGTCTCTCTGCTCTACACTGAGCTATCTTTGTATACCTTGTGTCCTATATCCACCAAACCTGATTGTTCTAATCTGCCTCACCCATGGCTGATTGATACCATCTGAGAGCTGTGCTATCCATATCATCCTGCTATCTGTCCTCTCTGATATGAGCACATTGGGCAAAACACTTTCTTGGTTTGAATTCTGTTTCATTGGACAATCCTCTCATCTGTCATGGCAAGGACAAATGTCCTTATGCTGTTCCCTACCCACAGGAGTACCCCAAGGATCGGTACTGGGGCACCTTCTCAGTGTACATAATGTCCTTGGCTCCAGTTATCCACATGCATAGCTTCTCTTATCACTGCCACACACAAGACCCCAACTATACCTGTCATTCTGGATGATCCCAAGGTCTCTGCATGTCTGTCAGACATATCCACATCAATGGAGGAACTAAATTTAAGACTGAACTCTGTCATCCCAGTCAATCAATCTTTCCATCACAATATCAACATCAAAATCGCCTCTTCATCTCTCACCCCAACCAAGGTCGCCAGTGTCATGTTTGACAGTGCCTATACCATCCAATTCTCTGCAGTCAGTGGTTTTCTCTCACTTCAACTACTGCAATGCTAAATAAAGAAAGACTACAGAAATGATATCTGAATCATGTCTGTTTGAATAATTGATAACAACAACAAAGACAATTGTACATTTTGGCTCATTTTCCCACAACACTGACATATTGTTCACTTCAGTAACCTAGTGAATAACCATGGATAACTGTTTATTATCTTTTCACCAGAACTTAACATGGAATGATCTGACATCCTAACGTCAGACAGCAGTATTAGTTAGTGTGTCCTCTGATGATGAGGTCAAAGGCTGCTGTGGTAAAAGGTTAAAAGAAGCAGAAGCAGAGTTTCAGTTCAGTTGGGAAGTACTCAGAGTGTGACTACAGCAGGACAGCAGACGAATGTTAGGATTCACTTGACAACTAAACATTATACTCTCAATACTCTCAATAATAGAATTGTAAGCAAGCTAATTTGTCACATTAGATTTTATGAAATTGTAGTGAGCAGACTAAATACTTAATTTCCTAAATGTGAGGAGAGTGAATACTGTTTGTTAATGTTTCTGTTTCTGTCTGGTCCAAAATACTCATCAACTTGATGTTTTATTTTACTGTTAAAACTTACAGCAAAATGTAATAATTAAAAGTAGTTCATTGTGTTCTGAGTTTAGCTGACGTGCTGTGAAGCAAAGAAGGATCATGATAAACTCTACACAGGTTTCATATTTCACACTTAGTGCCTACTTTGACACTGGGCTTTTTAAATATTTATTTTTCATCATTATTATGTTTTTATATATTCTAAGTATTTGTGCCAATGTGTTGCTGATAGTGATTATCTGTATGAACAGAAGTTTACATGAACCTATGTACCTGTTTCTGTGCAGCCTGTGTGTAAATGAACTGTATGGTAGTACAGGGTTGTTTCCATTCCTTCTGCTTCAGATCCTCTCTGACATTCACACTATTTCTGTTCCCTTTTGTTTCCTGCAGATTTTCTGTGTGTATACATACGCAAATGTACAATTATGTAACTTAGCTGTTATGTCTTATGACAGATACCTTGCTATCTGTTATCCTCTCCAATATAATACATGTATGACCTCAAACAAGGTTGCCATGCTTATTGCTTTAATTTGGTTATACCCATTTATTCAAGTTGCTGTCATGATATCTCTGAGTGCCTCTTTGCAGCTGTGTGGGAACATTATTAACAAAGTGTACTGTGACAACCACCCTATTGTTAAACTTGCATGCTTTGACACAACAGTCAGCAACATCTATGGACTTGTTAACACATTTTTCATAGTAGGTGGTGTTGTAACGTTAATTCTTTACACTTACATGAAGATTCTTAAAGTTTGTTTTTCTGGTTCTAAACAGACCAGACAAAAAGCTGTCAGTACCTGCACACCTCACCTTGCTTCTCTGCTAAATTTTACTTTTGGTGGTTTCTTTGAAATAATGCAGAGTAGATTTAATATGAACAATGTGCCTAACATGTTACGAATATTTTTATCATCATATTTTCTTACATGCCAGCCGCTCTTCAATCCTGTACTGTATGGACTGAATTTGTCTAAAATCCGTGTCATGTGTAAAAGTCTAATATTTGGTTAAATGTAAATTTCTAATATTAAGTCATCTTTTTACCTTAGCATCAATAAATGAAAAGTCTGAAAAGCTAGACTGGATGGAAAAGAGAGGTGTTTTTATATGTGAATATAAGTAAGAGGTAACAGGAACTTTTGGAAAAAAATTTCTAAGATCTAGAAAACAAATTCTTTCCCAGGTATCGCTTTGTCTTGCTTTGCTATTTTAATCAGTTATAACACTCCTCAGTAGAACACACTGAGGAGTGTACTACTCCTACATCATCATTAATAGTAGTAATAATAGTAGTAGCAGTGGCAGTGCTAGTAAAAATGCAGTACACCCCAGTGAAGGCTCTGACCTACATCAAATTAAGTGCAGAATATTCTAGAGAACTGGATCATGCACAACATAGTTTGCTTTCAAAGTTGCCCTCCATAGTTGTTCTAGAATTACTCTTGGTATGACCTCTTGCCTGGGATCTGATTTTCTTGGTGACCCTTCCAGGAGCTCTGAACTCCATTAATGAGGGCTACTTAAGTTACGTTGTTAATTTATTTTTATTTATTTATTTTTTTGTGTGGATGAATAAGGACTAGTGTTTTAAATGATAGCCTCTGTGCTATCTGATATTGTTTTTCAAGAGTGCTCTGTAGCTCGAGTAAGACCCAAACACTTGATGGTACCCTCTCTTCTATGCTGTGTTGACAATCCCAAACACGAGTTGACTATTACATCGATATGATGAAGTAGGGTGAGCAGTTTTTGTGGTGTAGTGGGGAGCACTGTCCTGCATGGGGAGGCCTCTGCCATCTGGGTGTGCTTTTGTTGTGGGGGGGCTTCGTCTGCAACAATGTTTATGTGGGTGGCACGTGTCTAAGTAACATCCAAATGAATGCAAAGACCCAGGGTTTGTGCTGGAATGAGATGATCATTGTTATTCACTTCATCTGTCGGTGGTTTTAATGTTGTGGCTGTAGGAGTATGATTTGTGTTGGTCTTTGTAACCACCTTTGTGCTTCAGAGCTAATGTGTCATATGAAAAGTTTGTTTTGTAGATGCCCATTCAGGAAAGTTTAACATATAAATAGTGGTGCTTGTAAGTTTGTGAACCCTCCAGACATGGTTTTTGTAAAAAAAAAATTAAAACAACCTTATTAAATGTACATCCAAATCATAATATGTAAAGCAGACCTTCCAAATAAGGGACACATGAAAAAAGAGATGTATTTTTATTATTTATTCGACAGAAGTGGTTTATGTCACAAAAACTGAAAATTTGCCATGTGCAAAAGTATCTGAACCTTTTCAGATAGTTGCCTGTGGCACCTCCTTTTTCAGCCATTACTTAAGCCAATCATCTTCTGTAATCACAAACCAGCAATCACTAACCTCCTTGTGCTTCAGGTCTAGCCACAACATCAGATTGAGGTATGGACTTTGACCGGGCCAATCCAGAGTATGAATCCTCCTACTTTTAAGCCGTTCCTTGGTAGTTTTGCTGGAATGCTTTGAGTTGCTTTGTTGCATAACCCATTTTCTGCCCAGCCTCAACTCCCTGGCCGATGGCCAGAGTATCTGGTCAAGAATTTGTTGATAGACCAGAGAATTCATGGTTCCCTGGATAGTGTGGAGTAGTCCAGAAGGCCTCTGGTTTGTCCAAGTGCTCTCTGGCAAAGTTTAAATGGACAGCTTTGTTATTACTTGAGAACAGAGGCTCCCCTCTAGCAACCCTCCAATGAATGTCACATCTATTCAGTTTTCGTCTGATTGTAGACATATGTATGAGGTATGGCTATTAAATAACAAGAGTGCACTTATGAGGATAAAACCACGTGGTTCACAGTCACACCAAGTGTTATATATTAAAAGTTGAGTATTCATACGCAACTGTTGTAAGGTTTCCAATAAGTGACGTCTTTAGTTCACTGCTAGCTACTGATTGAAGTGCACATGTTTTTTCTAAAAAGTTAGCTTAAAAGTTGAGCGATGCACTAAGTTGAATTTTTTGGTGAAATTTAACAAAACAGCAGTTGAATCTTTTTGTTCATTGTATGGGAAACACTGCAGGTCACGTGCGCGTTTGAATGGAACAGAAGGTTTTGTGAAGGCAACGATGAACGTTCTGGGTGCCCTGCACATCAAAAACTTCTGAAAACATTCAACAAATTGAACAAGTTGTTTGAAATGATCCATGACTCAGTATAAGAATGAGAGCGGAAATGGTCTCCATTGATAAAGAGACAGTTTGGCAAATTTTGCATGAACACGACAAAAGTGTGTGCCAAAGTTGTCCCAACACGTCTGCACACCAGCTCACACTGTGCTCTCGGCAAAGCAGTTTCTGTCCCACAAACAAATGAGTGCTTGATCACCCTCCCTGTTCACCTGATCTAACACCATGTGACTTTTTCCTACAATCAAAGCTGTGCTCAAAGAAACACATTTTCAGTCTGTGTCAGAAGTTAAAAAAAGAACGACAGAGATTCTGAGACAACTCTTTTGGAGATGGTCCTCAAGCTTTCCCTAGAATGTCCTCAGATGTCTTCTTTCCTCTCTGTATTGTTGATCTGTATGGTTACAACTTAGCAAAACAGTGGTTTGGTTGTTTCTCTCTCTCTTTCAATCAGTACTTCCCAAACTCTTTCCTAAGGATGTCTCATCTGCTTGATGATAAGGTCAGACTGCTGTGGTAAAAAGTTAAAAGAAGCAGAAGCAGAGTTTCAGTTCAGTTGGGAAGTACTCAGAGTGTGACTACAGCAGGACAGCAGATGAATGTTAGGATTCACACAATGTCATAAACTCTTCTGTCATTTGTCAAGTAAGCATCACACTGGGTCTCAATACTAGAATGGTAAGTTAAGGTAATTTGTCACATTTGATTTTATGATATTGCACTGAGTAGACTGAATACTGTTTGTTAATGTTGCTGTTGGTCCAAAGTACCACTTCACATTTTATTTCACTGTAAAAACTTACAGCAAAATGTAAAGTAATTATGAACTAGTGCGTTCTGTGCTGAGTTTAAATCAAGTGTTCTGAAGCAAAAGAGGATCATGATAAACTATACACAGGTTTCATATTTCATACTCTCTGCCTACTTTGACACTGGGCTTTTTAAATATTTATTTTTCGTCATTGCCATGTCTTTATATATTTTAATTCTTTGTGCCAATGTTTCTCTGATAGTGATTATCTGTATGAACAGACGTTTACATGAACCTATGTACCTGTTTCTGTGCAGCCTGTTTGTCAATGAACTGTATGGTAGTACAGTGTTGTTTCCATCCCTTCTTGTTCAGATCCTCTCTGACATTCACACTATTTCTACTTTTTTTTGTTTCCTGCAGATTTTCTGTGGGTATACATATGTAAATGTACAATTTTGGAATTTAGCCATCATGTCTTATGACAGATACCTTGCTATCTGTTATCCTCTACAATATAACACACATATGACCTCAAAGAAGGTTGCTATGCTCATTGCTCCAATATGGTTATTCCCATTTATTCATGTTGCTGTCATGATATCTCTGACTGCCTCTTTGCAGCTGTGTGGGAACATTATTAACAAAGTGTATTGTGATAACTACTTTATTGTCAACCTGGCCTGCTCTGACACAACAGTCAACAACATCTATGGACTTGTTTACATGTTTACCATAATTGCCGGTCTTGTAGCTTTAATTCTTTATACTTACATCAGGATTCTTAAAATCTGTTTTTCTGGTTCTAAACAGACCAGACAAAAAGCTGTCAGTACCTGCACACCTCACCTTGCTTCTCTGTTCAGCTTTTCTTTTGGAGTTTTCTTTGAGGTGCTACAGAGCAGGTTTAATATGAGCAGTGTACCCAACATGTTGCGAATATTTTTATCATTATATTTTCTTACATGCCAGCCACTCTTCAACCCTGTACTCTATGGACTGAGTTTGTCCAAAATCCGTATGGTATGTAAAAGTCTGGTCTGTGGTAAAATGTAAAGATCTAATGTTAAGTCATCTAAATATTTCAACCTTAGTAAATGAAAAATCTGAAAAGATGGATGCTTTGAAAAAAGAGGTGTTCATTAAACATGGATTTTAGTAATAAGACAACAACATTTAAAAATAAATGTCTTCGTGTGTTACTACTACATCAGTGGTGGCAGTAGTAGTAGTACAAAATGTAGTACACCCCAAAAGGTCTTGTTGAGCTACATCAAGTGCAGAATTTGCCTCTGGAGAACTGGGTCATTCACTGAGATGGATTTTTTTTTTAAACACAACTGCAAATTTGCAGGAACCTGAAAAAATTGAATCTGATAATATTTTTCGACATCGTTTTGTAGCTCAAACAAGATCCAAACACCTCACAGTGCGAATCAGAAACATGAGTTTACAGAACTGGGTGATACAAACCTCTAAGAGGTAGTATACTTAAAAAATCTGGAGTACCTGACATCCATTCATCCATTTCCCTCTGCTTATCTGGGTGTGCCTGGGTGTATGTAATCCCTTTAGTGAGTTTTGGGTCTACCCTGGAGTCCTCCAGTTAGACGTGCCTAGAAAACCTCCAAAAGAAGGTGCCCTGATCAGATGCCTAGACCACCTAAACTGAATCCTTTCAAGTTGAAGGACCAGTGGCTTTACTCCCAGCTCCCTCCAGATGTCAGAGTTCCTCACTCTTTCTCTAAGGCTGAGCCCAGACATCCATTGGAAGAAGCCCACTTCAGTCACTATAATGTCCATAATTTAATTCTTTTGGTCTCTACCCAAAGCTTGTGTTGCAGGCCAAGCCTGCCCCATAGATAGGTAGGATGCAGGCTGTGTGTGTGTATGTGCCTCTGTATGTGAGGGTGTGCGCGTGACGTGGGGGGAAGTGCTTGCATGAAAACACAGGTGTGTAACCCCGGAGCCATAAATGGTGCACGAGTGTGTGTGAACGCAGCTGCCGCCACGGAGTATACTATTGCGCCGACAAACAGGAAAGTAAAACCAAACCTGTTAGGTTGGGGCTGCTGCAGAGTTCAGTAAAGTGCCGGGTTCTCCACCGCAGAGCTGGTCCGGATTTCTTTTGTATGCTGTTACCAATAACGAGCCACGCTAAGCTAAGGGAGCTAGCGTTATACCTGAGGCTGCCCAACTACGGTTTGGAAGCCACGAGACGGGTTGGTAACACTTGTGACCAGAAGTGAGGGTTTAAACATGGACTGCTTCCAGCTACTTTCCCTCTTCACCACATTGGTCCGGTACAACATCTGCATTACTTATGACACTGCATCAATCCACCCATCAATCTCTCTCTCCATCCTACCTTTACTTGTTAAGACTCCTTCACCTGAGACATCAACTCACCCCACACCTTAAGGCCCACTATTTTATGACAGGGAACCATGGCCTCAGACTTCAGGGTGCTGACCACATCCCAGCCGCTTCACACTTGGCTTTGCTGGGCACCACCCATGAGATTTTAAGAAGTCCAGGTCTCTGTGCTATCTGATACTGTTTCTCAAGAGCGCTCTGTAGCTCAAACGAGACCCAAACACTTGATCATACCCTCTCTTCACTGACCTCTTGCAGTAGTACCCTTGACAACTTGACAATTGAATCAAAATTTTTTTTAATCATTTGGGGGTGTCTTACAGAAACCGACTGAGCATCTGTGGGATTTGCATAATTTTGTGTAGGTCCCACTTGTGCTGCCAAAACATCTCCGACCTGTCAGGTCATGGACTAGGACCTCAGAGTGTGTCCTGTGGTGTTTGGCACCAGGACATTGGCAGTGGATCCTTTGGGTCCTGTGGATTGTGGGCTTCCATGGATCTGGCTTGTTCCAGATCATCCAGCAGATGCTGGATCAGATTGAGATGTGGGAAGTTTGGAGGCCTGGACACCTTGGGCTCTTGATCATATTCCTTGAGCCATTCCTGAACAGGGTTTGTGGTGTAATGTACATTTTCCTACATGGTCCGCAACAATGTTTAGCTGGGTGGCACATGTCACAGTAAAAGTAACATCCAGATGAATGCCAGGACCCAGAGTTTGTGTTGTAATGAGATGATCATTGTTATTCACTTCACCTGTCGGTGGTTTTAATGTTGTGGCTGATCAGTGTAGGTTTTAGACTTTGATACATGTTGGTATTTGAAACCACCGTCATGCATCAAAGCTAATGTATCACATGGCAAGATTGTTTTGTAGATGTCCATTCAGCAAAGTTTTGCATTTAAAAGGATTTAAGAGGACTCCAGTCAGAGACCTGTGCCACCTCCTGGCCCATCAGGAACTTGTACTAATTTGTTTCCGGTTCTTGATATCCATTCCTAATAAGCTGACATCCTGAAATCAGACAGCAGTATCAGTTAGTGTGTCCTCTGATGATGAGGTCAGACTGCTGTGGTAAAAAGTTAAAAGAAGCAGAAGCAGAGTTTCAGTTCAGTTGGGAAGGACTCAGAGTGTGACTACAGCAGGACAGCAGACGAATGTTAGGATTCACACAATGTCATAAACTCTTCTGTCATTTCTCAACTAAACATTATACTGACTCTTAATGCTGGAATGGTAAGTTAAGGTAATTTGTTACATTTGATTTTATGAAATTGAATTTATTAACTGTGCGCAGACTGAATCCTGTTAATTAATGATGCTGTTGGTCTAAAATACATAATAATGTCACATTTAATTATCAATTATCAACTATCACACTGTAAAAACCTACAGCAAAATGTAAACTAATCATTAAAACTTATCTAGCCTGTGTTTAACTGATGTTTTGTAAAGTAGGATCATGATAAATTCCACACAGATTTCATATTTCATACTTGCTGCCTACTTTGACACTGGGCTTTTTAAGTATTTATTTTTCATAATTGTCACGTCTTTATATATCCTAACTGTTTGTGCCAATGTTCTCTGATAGTGATTATCTGTATGAACAGAAGTTTACATGAACCTATGTATCTGTTTCTGTGCAGCCTGTTTGTAAATGAAGTGCTTGCTAGTACAGGCTTATTTCCATTCCTTTTGGTTCAGATCCTCTCTGACATTCACACAGTTTCTACTTCTCTTTGTTTCCTGCAGATTTTCTGTGGGTATACATATGCAAATGTACAATTTTGGAATTTAGCCATCATGTCTTATGACAGATACCTTGCTATCTGCTATCCTTTACAGTATAACACACAAATGACCTCTAAGAAGGTGATCGTGCTCATTGCTCTAATATGGTTATTCCCATTTATTCATGTTGCTGTCATGATATCTCTGACTGCCTCTTTACAGCTGTGTGGGAACATTATTAACAAAGTGTACTGTGATAACTACTTTATTGTCAACCTGGCCTGCTCTGACACAACAGTCAACAACATCTATGGACTTGTTTACATGTTTACCATAATTGCCGGTCTTGTAGCTTTAATTCTTTATACTTACATCAGGATTCTTAAAATCTGTTTTTCTGGTTCTAAACAGACCAGACAAAAAGCTGTCAGTACCTGCACACCTCACCTGGCTTCTCTGATCAACTTTTCTTTTGGTGGTTTCTTTGAGGTTTTGCAAAGCAGGTTTAATATGAGCAGTGTACCCAACATGTTGCGAATATTTTTATCAATATATTTCCTTACATGCCAGCCACTCTTCAACCCTGTACTGTATGGACTGAATTTGTCCAGAATCCATGTCATATGTAAAAATCTGGTATTTGGTAAAATGTGACATTCTAATTTTAAGTAATCTAAGTTTTTACCTCAGTAAATGAGGACCTGAAAAGATGAACGCTTTGAAAAAAAGGTGTTTATTAAACATGGATTTTAGTAACAAGTTACAGCAACATTTAAAAATAAATTTCTAAGATCTTACTCTGGAAAGCAAATCCTTTCCCAGGTTTTTTTTTGTTTTTTTTTTTTGGCTTTGCTATTTTAATCAGCTGTAACAAAAGTGTTTTACTGCTACATTAGTGGTGGTAGAAGTAGTAGTATTAGTAATAGTGGAAATAAATGTTGTACAGCCCAAAAGGTCCAGTTGAACTACATCAAATTAAGGGCAGACTGTTCTGGAGAACTGGATCATTCACTGGGACAGATATTTTGTTTAACATAGCTTATAGCAAATTTGCAGGTACTTGAAGAAATGTACCGATAAATGAAAATCTTCCTGTCACAGTTGGAATGTGGGGAAACTTTCTTTATTAAATAGGTCTGTTTATGAATGTAGGCCTTTGCTGTGTAGGCAGGGAATGAGTAATGTGATAAGGAAAGGGAAAAACCTTTCCATCCTTGGTCACTCAGCCAAATATTCACAAAACTAAAATGACATATTTTACAAAATCAATATTGCAAGCAAAGTGGTTCCATATAGTGGTTCCATATTTTAAAGAAAGGTGTAATGAATGGAAATAGGAGTACATTAAAAGAAAAACAACAACTAAAAACTAAATATTCATACTCACAGTATCAATTTGGCCTGCTAGCAAAATAGATCTATTTCTATAGGATCTCGTCTATGAAAATTCTGTATTGTATAACTACATATTTTCATAATTTTTAGTTTGAATGATTTAAACAAACTGAATAATACTGATCCCAAGTTATCTGAAGTAACACACTTTAAATTATTGTTTCCAAATCTCCAAACTTGGGATGAATATTTTTATCCTTCCAGTCAGTATGCTACAGTTGGACAGTATAGTTGCTTCATGTTCACAGTGTTTTATCAATGGCAAAAATCTGCAGTCTACACTACATAAATATATACACTGTTATATGTATTGTATATACACTTTTTATTTAAATACCCCTGAAATGAAGAGTTTCTTGAATCGTGTATTGTTGTCAGTCTTTCATTAGTTGGTCACATATAATTCATAAACAAACTTGAAAAAATGCAGTGATTTCATCACAAAAATAAAAAATCACAAAAATTAGCAAGGGTATGAATGATTTTGAGGACAACTTGATATATATATATATATATATATATATATATCACATACACACATATACATATAAGACAGATGAACCTGTTGTTTTGGAACAAAATCTCAGCAGGAAAGCCAGCCCTCTAGAGATCCACAAAACCCTACATTGAGATTCTAGGAAGGCCAGATACTCTGAGCAACAGTTCAGTGCATAAGCACACACAACAGTGAGAGCCTTCCTCCTAGAAATTCCCCCACAGAAGAGCATCCAACCTTTTTGTTCCAGAGCCAGTGCTATAAGGTGGGGTGAGTCTAACTATACACAATGTAGCTGGTATTACTGCACCTCAGTCTCTTGCACCACCTCTACCTCTTCCTAAAAGGAGAAGTTGTATTCCTAGAACCAGTTTTTGGAACCGGAGGTGAACATTTCAAGGCCCCTTCCTTTGTCTCCTGCCCACTGACAGGCATCTTACTCTTTCATCAAACCTTCCAAGTAGTGGGCATACAAGCTGGTGGCCCCATGTTCTTCCTTCAGGCAAAGTGTTACCATGGGTGTCGATCTGAATTCCAGGCACTTACAGTCAAACTCGCTTCTCAGACCTGGCTCCAGGACAGGGTCCTGGTCTCCCTAATCAACGCACAACATAGTTTGCTTTCAAAGTTGCCCTCCATAGTTGTTCTAGAATTGCTCTTGGTCTGACCTCTTGCTTGGGATCTGTTTTTCTTGATGACCCTTCCAGGAACTCTGAACTCCATTAATGTGGGCTAATTAAGGTGCATTGTTAATTCCTCTGTGGGGATGTGCTATATGTTTTTCAATGCACCTTGTAGTTTAAACAAGACCCAACACTTGGTAGTGCTCTCTTACCAATGCTTGTTGATAATCCTGCAAGGCTTAACATGAAGTTAACATTACATCTACTGTGTATGGCGGAACCAGGTGAGACAGACCTCTTGCTGTTATAACCCTGACAACTTGACAATCGAATCAAAATCTTTGAATGTGATTTGCTGGTGTCCTACAAAAAATGACTAAGCATCTGTGGGATCTGTTTAATTTTTTGTAGGTCCCCATTGTACTGCCAAAACAACTCTGAGTCATTGGGGCATGGATACAAGACCTCTGGGGGTGTCCTGTGGTGTCTGCCACCAGGACATTGGCATTGGACCCTTTGGGTCCTGTGGGTTGTGTGGTGGGGCCCCCATGGATCTGATGTGTTCCAGATCATCCCACAGATCCTGGATTAGATCGTTAGATCGATTACGTGGATGGCATGTGTCAAAGTAACATCCAGATGAATGCCAAGACCCAGGGTTTGGGAGGTCTTTGTTATTCATTTCATCTGTCAGTGGTAACAATGTTGTGGCTGATCAGTGTGGATTTTAGAGTATGCTTCGTGTTGGTCTTTGCAACCACTGTTGTGTGTCAAAGCAAATGTGTCACATGGCAGGTTTGTTTTGTACATGCCCATTCAGCACTTTTTACATTTACATTTAAAGGGATCTAAAAGGGTTCTCACATCAGAAACCTGGGCCGGCTCCTGGCCCATCAGGAACTTGTACCAATTTGTTTCTCACTTTTGATATTCATCCCTAATGATCTGACATCAGTATTAGTCAGCATGTCCTCTGATGATGAGGTCAGACTGCTGTGGTAAAAAGTTAAAAGAAGCAGAAGCAGAGTTTCAGTTCAGTTGGGAAGGACTCAGAGTGTGACTACAGCAGGACAGCAGACGATTGTTAGGATTCACACAATGTCGTAAACTCTTCTGTCATTTCTCAACTAAACATTATGCTGACTCTCAGTACTAAGACGGTAAGTTAAGGTAATTTTGTCACATTACAGCAAAAGAGGATCATGATAAACTCTACACAGGTTTCATATTTCATACTCTCTGCCTACTTTGACACTGGGCTTTTTAAATATTTATTTTTCATCACTGTCATGTCTTTATATATTCTGATTATTTGTGCCAACATTTTGATGATTGTGATTATCTGTATGAACAGAAGTTTACATGAACCTATGTACCTGTTTCTGTGCAATATGTTTGTAAATGAAGTGCTTGGTAGCACAGCAGTGTTTCCATTCCTTTTGGTTCAGATCCTCTCTGACATGCACACAGTTTCTACTTCTTTTTGTTTCCTGCAGATTTTCTGTGGGTATACATATGCAAACATACAATTTTGGAACTTAGCCATCATGTCTTATGACAGATACCTTGCTATCTGCTATCCTTTACAGTATAACACACAAATGACCTCAAAGAAAGTTGCCATGCTCATTGCTCTAATATGGTTATTCCCATGTATTCATGTTGCTGTCATGATATCTCTGACTGCCTCTTTGCAGCTGTGTAGAAACATCATTAACAAAGTGTTGTGTGACAACTATAGTATCGCCAAACTGGGTTGCTCTGATACAACAGTCAACAACATCTATGGACTTATTTACACATTTATCATAGTAGTTGGACTTGTAACTTTAATCTTTTACTCTTACATCAGGATTCTTAAAATCTGTTTTTCTGGTTCTAAACAGACCAGACAAAAAGCTTTCAGTACCTGCACACGTCACCTTGCTTCTCTGATCAACTTTTCTTTTGGCTGTTTCTTTGAGGTTTTACAGAGCAGGTTTAATATGAGCAGTGTACCCAACATGTTACGAATACTTTTATCAATATATTTTCTTACATGTCAGCCGCTCTTCAACCCTGTACTGTATGGACTGAATATGTCCAAAATCCGCATCATATGCAGAAGTCTGGTCTGTGGTCAGTTTTAGACAATCCACAATAAGAATTTGCATCTTACTCTCATTATGATAAATAAATCTCAGTTCACAAATATCTCTAACTTTCACACAAGCTAAAAAACTTTCCTTTAGTCTGTTGTTTTTTCCCAAATAAATTTCATTATTTCTGATTCTGCATTTCTCGAAGAAGTCTTATTAATGAAACTAGAAATAAACAAACAAACAAATAAATAAATCCTTGAGCACAATATTCACCCTCACAATATTTGACCAGCTAGAGAAATAGCAAGTTTTAGCCATCTATTAAAATTCTGTACTGTATGACTGAATATTATCAGAAAGTGTAGTTTAATTTTTTTTATGATAAAAGATATTTGCAGTGGTTTGAAGTGGTTAAACAGAAGAATATTAAAGCATGTGTTTGATGTCATGCTATAGGATTAATTAGGAATACACTTTAAAAAACACACTTTAAAAAACGGTTAAATCCCCATGTCTTGGATGAATATTCTTAACCATGTACCAAATGGAGAGTCAGTAGGCTGTTGTCAGACAGTACAACTGCTTCAAAAATCTGCAGTCTACAGAAGAAAAAAAAATCTATTCTATAATAATTTGAAACAGTGAGAAAGAAGAATACTGTTGTGTTCTGGAACAAAATCTCCTTTGGCAGATTTGGAAAAAGCTTGTCTCGCAAAACTATAGAATCCCTGGGTAATACCCTCTAGAAATCTCCAGAACTCCACCTAGAGACTCCTAGAAGGCCAGATACACAACAGTTCAGTGCATTTGGTTCCAGTGCCAGTGCTATGAGGTGGGGTGAGCCTAACTGCACAGAATGTAGCTGGTATTACTGCATCTCAACCTCTTGCACCACCTCTTCCTCATTGTCAAAAGCGAGGTTATATTCTTTGAACCAGTTTTTGGAACCTGAGGCCAACATGTCAAGGTCCGTTCCTTGGTCTCCTCCTTGTCAAGGTATCTTACTCTTTCATCAAGCCTTTCAAGTGTTGGGCTCACCGGGCACCGGTCCCATGTACAAGTATGACCAGGATGGGTGTTGTCCTGACCAACAGCTGTGGCTGAAAGCATTGTGTTTTTCGGTTGTTTGTATGTACATACCAATCTCATGAACACAAAATCGCAGGAGTGCATAAGGAGTATTTCTTAAAAATTGGCGTGAATGTTCACCTGGACTCAGTGTTGTTGTCACCTCACAAAAAAAATGTTTGGCTATAGCATACTATTTGCTGATGTCTGTTCCATAGATCTAAATGCAGATGTCACTTTAGTTACTGTTCCTATTAAAACACCAGCGAGTTGAGCTGTCTTTGTGACTGAAGCCCTGCCATCCATGAACTTTCTTTAAAAGTCACCTAGATATTTTCCTCTTGTCACCTGCGCAAAGAGCATGATTAAATGGTAATTGCTTAATTGTAAATTGCAGTACGCCTGTGTGGAAACATTTGCATTTGTTATGTTTCTCCATTAATTTTATTAATATGTTCAGCAGAAATATAAATTTTTATTATCTGCAAGCAAACAACAGCTGCTCATCAAGTTCTAAAACAAAATAAACTTAACATTGTTTGCTATGATATCTTCTTCTAGTGGTTTACAATATCTGATAATAGAATTAACATATTTTTTACCTTTATGTAGTGTACAAAATTGTTTTACATGGTTAATATAATTTCACTGAGTAGTCAAATTGTCACGTCTCTTACAGTCCTACACATGATCCACTTTATGTACACACGTAAAATACAAGTCACATGACACATACTTTGTGTTGTATGTGCGTGTCTGATGCACATGTACATGCAGAGGACAGTTAAAACTACAGAGAAAATAGGTTTACAGTACTATGATAATACTAATTTTATTAAAATTATTTATGTAAAATAAATATTTATGTACTTTCATTTTTATCATTTCACAAAATATTGTTATTGTGTTTCTCTAATGTAAATGTCCTACTGCTCAAACGGTTTATGGTGTAGAAATGACACCTATTACAGGTCTGGGACCAGAATCTGAACTTTATTCAAAATGTGTTTTAACATAACTTAATATACAAACTTGAGAATTTGGTGGTCAAACAATCAAAGATTTAAACTGACCTTTGGTAGATATTTATTTTTAAAACTTATTTTCACATTTACTCACATTACATACACATTTTCAAATTTTAAATATGCTATTGAAGCTGAGGAAATAAGCAACATGACTTCAGTATTAGTAGTTTACATTTTACCAAAGAAAAAACTTTTACATATGATGCGGATTTTGGTTAAGTTCAGTCCATACAGTACAGGGTTGAACAGTGGTTGGCAAGTGATAAAGTATAAAGATAAAAAAATGCGCAACATAATGGGTGCACCGCTCATATTAAACCTGCTCTGTAACACTACAATAAAACAGCCAAAAGAAAAGCTGAACAGAGAAGCAAGGTGAGGTGTGCAGGTACTGACAGCTTTTTGTCTGGTCTGTTTAGAACCAGAAAAACAAACCACAAGAATCTTGATGTAAGTGTAAAGGATTAGTAACATGAGACCAGTTAAAACAGTGAAAGTGTAAATAAGTCCATAAATGTTATTAACTGTAGTGTCATAACATGCCAATTTTACAAGAGAGTAGTTCTCACAGTACAGTCGGTCGATAATGTTCCCACACAGCTGTAAAGAGGTGTTCAGCGATATCATGACAACAATTGCAAGAACAGGGAATAACCATGTCAGGACAATAAGCACAGTGATTTTATTAGGTGTCATACATTTGTTATATTGTAGAGGACAACAGATAGCGAGGTATCTGTCATAAGACATGACGGCTAAACTATAAAACTGTACATTTACATATGTATACAAACAAAAAATCTGCAGGAAACAAAAATGGGTAGAAACAGTGTGAATGTCAGAGAGAATCTGAAGCAGAAGGAATGGAAACAACCCTGTACTACCATACAGTTCATTTACAAACAGGCTGCTCAGAAACAGGTACATAGGTTCATGTAAACTTCTGTTCATACAGATAATCACAATCAGAGAAACATTGGCACAAACTATAAAAACATACAAAGACATAATAATCATGAAATATAAGTACTGAAAAACCCCAGTATCAAAGTAGGCACTCAGTGTGAAATATGAAAACTTGGAGGAGTTTATCATGATCCTGCATAAATTTAGAAAAATGCTCAACTAGTTAATGTCTAATTTAACAGAAAACCAGTGTTCAGACGGCTGACAGTTTATGACTCTAACATTCACCTGCTGTCCTGCTACAGTCACAGTTTGACTCCCTCCCAACTGAACTGGAACTCTTTTTAACTCGTGGGACACCCACTCATCTAACTGAGAAGGAGAAAAGTGACGAACCAAAAAAGCTTTAGACAACTACTGATTACAAGTATTGTGAACCAAGTCCATATACAACGTGTGACAAATGAGAGGCCGGAATAAGTGAATGTATGAACATTTTATTTGTCACATTAGTCTGCTGCCACCTGTTTGGTGTTATACTTTAAAGAGACCAGATGTTGGAACAGCATCTATGTTCCATACTTGTGGGGATCAGCAATGTCCCATCATTGTTCTTGAGTCTGTGCAGTCAGCTACTCCAGCATAGTGATACATCCTGATAATCCTTTCTTATGTGTCTGGGTTTCGTTGCTCAAGGGGAGGGAGATGTCCTTTTGTCTTTTGTCATCTGCTTCTTCCTCTGGACTTTGACATGTCCCACAGAGGAAATGAGTGTGTTGACATACGTCTGCTGTGGGGACACAGTCGTTGTCCTCATGTAGGGTTGGTCTTCTTTAGCTGGGCACAGCCCAGTCAAACTGTGATAACATGGTCAAAGCATGTGTATACATGTGTAGGTACCAGAGAGTGTACACAGGCAGTGTGCATACTACCATTTAAATAAGCACTTTTTGACTGTACAATTGCTTATATAGAGAAAGAGGTCAACATTATTTTCATACATGTTTGTGTAGAGTTCACCATGTGCACATATTAGCATTGTCATGGTATCAGATTTTCACTACACGTTTATTGTGGGCAAAAGAATTAGGGGTAACAATATTTTTGCCATAGCAATAAAAAAAATGAATAATAATGATTATAACATAAAAATTAATGACAAGAATAATCATGCAAATTCATTTTATCTTTGTTTTCTGTGTGTTTTGGCTAATTAATTGCACTCAAAATACAATTACACTTAGCGGATAGTGCAAAGGCAATCAGGTGAACTGATGAACAGAAGATCCATGATATCATCAAATCAAACACTAATCCTGAACTGAACAGACCTGCATGTGTACAGGACACATGCAGGTCTGTTCAGATCCATTCAGGTAGCAGATGTGTTGACACATAGACCTGAAACCTGCTATAAGAGTAGTATCAAGATATTCTCATTTTATTGAAACTGAGCAAATTTACTTGACATTTATTATTATATAGCACACACAACATGTTTGATCTGTTCAAACTGCACAACATGTGACACCCTCTATCCTACAGGCAGGAAAAACAGAATAAGCCTCAGGAGATAACAACTGGATCGATAGGACAATTAATATAGAAAAAACTAACTGACAGTATTAAGTAAATAAAGGATAAACATAAAATATGAACTTAATATTAAGCGTCAAAAGTCAGTTTCAGGCAGTGTAACTGTAAATATTTTACCAAAGATGACACTTTTACACGTAGTGCGGATTTTGGTTATATTCAGTCCATACATTACTGGATTAAAGAGTGGCTGACATGTAAGCCAATATAATGATAAAAAAATACGCAACATATTAGGTACATTTTTCATATCGAATCTATTCTGTACAATTTCAAAGAAACAACCACAAGAGAAATTCAAGATAGAAGCCAGGTGAGGTGTGCAGGTACTGACAGCTTTTTGTCTGGTCTGTTTAGAACCAGAGAAACAGACTTTAAGAATCTTCAGGTAAGTGTAAAGGATTAAAAGTACAAGAATAACTGTTGTAAAAGTGTAAAGTATTCCATAAACATTATTGACTGTGGTGTCAGAGCAGGCCAGTTTGACAATAGAGTAGTTGTCACAGTACACTTTGTTAATAATGTTCCCACACAGCTGTAAAGGTGCGCTCAGAGATATCAAAATAAAAATTGCAATAAGTGGGTATAACCATGACACAGCAATAAGAATGGCGACCTTGTTAAATGACATACATGTGTTGTACTGTAGAGGACAACAGATGGCGCGGTACCTGTCATAAGACATAATGGATAAATTACTGAACTGTATACTTGCATATGTATAAATACAATAAATCTGCAGGAAACAAAAAGGAACAGAAACAGTGTGAATGTCAGAGAGGATCTGAAGCAGAAGGAATGGAAACAACCCTGTACTACCATACAGTTCATTTACAAACAGGCTGCACAGAAACAGGTACATAGGTTCATGTAAACTTCTGTTCATACAGATAATCACAATCAGAGAAACATTGGCACAAACTATAAACATGTATAAAGACATGATGATAATGAAATATAAGTATTTGAAAGCCCCAGTGTCAAAGTAGGCACTGAGGGTGAAATATGAAACACGTGTAGAGTTCATCATGATCCTTCTTTTGCACAGGAATAAAACAGTTGTAATAATTACTTTACATATTGGTTACATTGTGATTTAAGTTCTTCCTCTGCAGATTGGTTGTACAGTCAATATAAACTCAAATGTTGATCAAACAGGCAGTAATGTTTTTTTCTTAAAACGATTCTACACAATATAGTCTTTTTTGGAGTAAATGCATTAATACAGGAAAAATAAGTGTGGCAAATTGTCCAAACTTACCAACTTCACTGTGAAAGTTCATTTAACAATTAGCTCTGAAATAAAACCAATTTATAACAGTGTTTGAATCCCAACTTTCACCTGTGGCAGTGAGACAGCGAGTCCCTCTTAACTGAACTGAAACTGCTTCTGCTTCTTTTAACTCTTTCAAGTCAGAACACACCTACAGCAGCAGTGTGATCCCATGACCCTGTCTGTTTATGTCCAGTCAATGTAACAGCAAATATGTTGTGAAGGAAATGAACCTGATTCTGATTTCTGTTAACATGAGGACAAGTTGTTAGTTTGGGTATTTGGCAAGTCACAAATATGTTGATACTGAATGTATCAGTAAAAATGTTCACAGAAGTGTTTTACATAAAAATATCTGATCTCTCAGCACCATATCTCCTTGTAGCAACTCCATTATTATTAAACTATTGTCTGGTTCTGTTCAGACTCTCATGGCTCCTGGTTCAGGTTCAGGTACAGATCCTGGTCTGGTTTAATACAGAAGAAGTTCAGACATAACCTTTATTTACAGTGAACTTTCCCTGAACCTCAACCAAAGAGCTTTAGCTGTCTGAACCACAGATGGGACTCTGGATGTGAACCTGGTGACTGATCTGATAATCCTGATCCTGATGGATGGATGTTCTGTATCAATCTCAACTTGGGAAATTCCTGTGGGAAATTCCTGTGTTACAGTGGCTGAATAGAAAAAGTCTGCACTACCCATATTGAGTTACAGATCTATTATTTTTTCTGTATGCAAAGTTCTATGCATGGCTCTCCGCTGAGTTCACACACCTCCAGTCGCTGCAGAGCCTGCAACATATGGCATTCAAACAATCAGGGGAAGGCACTACTCTTGCTAGCTTCCCACCTGGGGTGTTGCCAGTGGCTGGCCACTTTACAACAACGGTCAGGTGCAATGTCCACAACACTGCTGATGCTGCACCAATCAGCATGTCAACATCTCACTCCATTCTCCACTCATTTTTGACCTAGACCACAAGAACCTGAGACCTCTGAATTGTGTCTCTGCTTTTTGCAGATAATGTGATTCTGTTTCCTTCATCAGACCGTGACCTTCAGCTGTTCACTCTAATCGGTATGGACATGTGTTCATGCCATTTCAAATATTCCCACTTTTGTAAAACTCTTGCTTTTAGGTTGGATCATACTTTGAAAGGCTGAGTTATCTTTATTTAAAATTAATTCCAAGGGCCAAATAAATAACCTGGAAACACAAATGGTGGTGTTTTAGAGAATGACATTTTAAGGTAATAGTTTGCCCTCTGCAGACCAAACTGTATGGAAATTTTCACTGATAATGACATCAGTCTGCTGCTGTGGGCGTACTCTCTTCAGAAGTTTTAAAGAAGCAGCAGCAGCAGAGTTGCAGTTCAGTCACAGTCTGACCACAACAGAAAAGGTAAATGTAAGCTCCGCTTCAGATAGTGTAAAAATCATACAGACTTAAAATAGGGGAGTGGTAAGTTTAAGGTGTTTGTCGTAACTCTTGATAATGAATATCTTCACTGTCCATACGAATACTGTTTATGTGATTTATACAAGTCTCACTTTAAGGATTTAATGACGATCACTGATACACAGTTCTGAAAAATATGAGGGACTTATCATCCAGTGAACAGTATTAATAACAAAAAGAGGGATCATGATGAACTCTACACAGCTTTCATACTTTACACTTGCTGCCTATTTTGACACTGGACTGTTTAAATACTTATTTTTCATTATTGCTATGTTTTTATATGCTATGATTCTTTGTACCAATGTGTTGCTGATAGTGATTATCTGTATGAACAGAAGTTTACATGAACCTATGTACCTGTTTCTGTGCAGCCTGTTTGTAAATGAACTGTATGGTAGTACAGGGTTGTTTCCATTCCTTCTGCTTCAGATCCTCTCTGACATTCACACTGTTTCTGTTCCCTTTTGTTTCCTGCAGATTTACTGTGTGCATTCATATGGAGGTGTAGAATATTTAAACTTAGCCATCATGTCTTATGACAGATACCTCGCTATCTGTTATCCTCTTCAATATAACACACGTATGACATCTCACAAGATTGCCATACTTATTGCTGTAATATGGTTATACCCTTTGCTTGCATGTGTTATCATGATTTCTTTGAGTTCACCTTTACAGCTGTGTGGAAACATCATTTACAAAGTTTATTGTGACAACTATTCTATTGTCAAGCTGGCCTGCTCTGACACCAGTGTGATTAACATCTATGGACTTTTCGCTACTTTTGGTACAATCATTTGTCCTCTCATTTTAATTATTTTCACTTACATGAAGATTCTTAAAGTCTGTTTTTCTGGTTCTAAACAGACCAGACAAAAAGCTGTCAGTACCTGCACACCTCACCTTGCTTCTCTGCTCAACTTTTCTTTTGGAGCTAGCTTTGAAATATTACAGAGCAGGTTTAATATGAACAGTGTACCTAATATGTTGCGAATATTTTTATCTTTATACTGGCTTACATGCCAGCCACTCTTCAATCCTGTAATGTATGGACTGAATATGTCTAACATCCGTAATATATGTAAAAGTCTGCTCTTTTCTGAAATGTACATTCCCTCAGGTTAACAGGTATCCAACAGATTTCAGTGTTTGCCACATTTGTGGTGGTTTAGTCTCTGAAATCCACAATGTGACAATCTGGTGAAAAACAGATTTGATTTCAGAAGCAAACATCTGAACAGAGACATTTCTGCTGAATGATTTCTTATAACTTTTCAATCAACAACTTCAATCCACAACTTTAACTGTATTTCCAAGCAATCCAAGCAGTTTTAAAGGAATTAAAGGCTTCATCTATGAATTTGTCTTCTTTTTCTCACTTTTCTATTTACCATTCACTATATCCAATAAGTGCTTATTATTATTATTATTAGGAAGAGGTGTTATGTCAGGGCACTTTTCACAACGAGCGACCTTAATAGCAATAATGATGACATTAATAATTTCCACCGCAACCCTGAGGTCTAGGCTGGGAGGCAGCCAGAAAAAGGAGTAACATGTATATACTACTTATATCACATTTGGCATTAATACACTACATACTCTTCTTTGCATCTTTTTAAAGATAGTGGTAGGATTGAATTTCATTTGGTATGTTTGGGCTGATGTGTGTTCTAGGACTTGAGACTAAGGACAATCTTCAGTAACCCTCATCAAGCTTCTTTGTCCCTTAAGCTAAACTACTGCACTGATATGCGGATATAATCTGGTATTGTTGCTAATGTTGTCATGGTTTCTGTATCAAGGAATTTGAATATCCTTGCCAGATATTTTGTTTTGGAATGGACCTTTCAATCACAGAGAGGGCCATAGACGTCCTGGACATATATTGTTCCAGTTCACATCCAAGATAAATAATACAACACTCCTGTGTCTTTATGCCATGACATTAATAAGAAAAATGGTTAGGTCCCTTAATTTAGGCCTTGATCTAAAAACAATACAGTCAGTTTTACCTAAGTGCAAGATTATTGACACATAACTAACAGCTTCATTTTTAGAGCCCTTTACAAAGTGAGAGAGAAGTTAGCCACATACACATCCCATTCAATGGGATATGAATATGCACAGATTGACAGGGAGAGGAGGAGAGATGAGCCTGGTGTATTGTGGGAATCCCCTCAACATTCCAGGTGTATAGCAGCATAACTAAAGGATGGTTCAGATCTGATCCAGCTTTAACTATAAACTTTGTCAAATAGGAAAATTTTAAGCCAGCTTTTACAAGTACAGAGGATGTTTCTGCCTCCTGGACCTAAACTGGAAGAAGGTTCCACAGTAAATGAGTCTGGTAGTTGAAGGCCCATTCTACTTCTGTAGACTCTAGGGACCACAAGATCTTGATCCAATGAGGATCCTTGATCCTTGATCCAAATCAGTCAGGCTTTTAACAGTGGCCACACCGCTGATACACCTCCATGGTCTGTGAAAGAATCACTAAGGGCAGATAGAGCTGAAGCTCAGTCCTTGATTCTTACCTGGACCTTTAAGCAGCCTTTGACATGGTGAACCACGGCATCCTGCTATCTGTACTCTCCAACATGGGCATCTCAGCCAAAGTGTATTCTTGGCTTGAATCCCACCTCACTGGATGTTCTTTCAATGTTTATATCCCATCACCTCTCCAAAGGGGTGCCTGAAGGATTTGTACTGGGGTCCTCTGTCCTTGCAGTATACACTAAAACCCTGAGTCTGACTGTTCACTTGCATGGCATCTCTTGTCACCTCTTCACAGACAACACCCAACTATACCTACGGTTCCCGCCAGATGACCTGACATTCTCAGTTTGGATCTTGCCTCTTCACCTCTCACCCCAACCCCAACCAACCAAGTTATGTATAAGAAACTGGGGTGTCATGTTTGGATGACCAACTGTCCTTTTCTGACCATGTTGCATCTGTCTCCTGGTCATATCGCTTGACACTATACAACTATACAACATTTATTAAAATGCAGAGGAGAATGATCCCTGTTCAGCATCCACTGGAGTTGCAGAAATTGTTGGACACTCAGTGGCCCTGCAAAGAAACTGCCTTTCAGACTCTGAGGATGGTCCTCCCAGTTATCATGCAGTTCCATGAACGAATTACACAGTAAAATCCCCTGGACCTCTGCAACTAGTCCAGAGTCCTGCTTACAGTTTGGTATATAGCCACTCCACCTCATCACTTTGTGGACCCTATGGTCCTCAGTTTTGGTCTTGGCTGAAAAACTCACCACTAAAGTCAGGACAGAGGAATCGCAGCCTGCGTTCCCCCACTGGCTGAAAACCATCTTTTCAGCCTTAACATCTACAACTCATGCCAGCACTCATTAATTTCTGTTCTCTTTTTTCAAACAAAATCCTAAACTCTTTGCTTATGAGGGATACACTTACAAGATGTTACATTGTATTAAATGTAATGCGACATCTTGACCCTAAGGGCACCAGGATGGCCTTCTCTCTGGGATGTTTGGTGATGGAGTCATTCTGTTGCTGTGGGCGTTCCCTGAGATCTAAGGTTTAAAGGAAGATGAACAGAAGCAGTTTCAGCTCAGTTAGGAGGGACTGACCGTGACTACAGCAGGACCGTAGTTGAAAGCTGGGATTAAAAGCTGTTTTCTAATCTTTAACCACAGTGTTATACTCGTTTCAAACGAGTGGCAAGTTCAGGGAAATGGCTTTTTTGTTTAAATAATCTGAATACAGTTTCCAAGTGCTTCAGCTACATACTGTGCTGAAGAAATATTAGCTCTTACAGTGTTTGACATCCTGTGAACTGTGTTCATAACTGCTTTATGAAGCAAAGACGGATCATGATGAACTCTACACAGGTTTCATATTTCACACTTGCTGCCTACTTTGACACTGGACTGTTAAAATACTTATTTTTCATTATTGCTATGTTTTTATATGCTATGATTCTTTGTGCCAATGTGTTGCTGATAGTGATTATCTGTATGAACAGAAGTTTACATGAACCTATGTACCTGTTTCTGTGCAGCCTGTTTGTAAATGAACTGTATGGTAGTACAGGGTTGTTTCCATCTCTTATGGTTCAGATCCTCTCTGACATTCACACTGTTCCTGCTTCTTTTTGTTACTTCCAAATTTTTTGTGTGCATAGTTATGGGACTGTTGAGCTCTTTCTCTTAACTGCCATGGCATATGACAGATATGCTGCTATCTGTTATCCTCTACAATATAACACATGTATGTCATCTTGCAAGATTGCCCATAATGAATTCTGTAGCATGGGTATATGGCTTTTCTACGTGTTTTATCATGGTTTGTTTGAGTTCCTCTTTACAGCTGTGTGGGAACATGATTAACAAAGTTTACTGTGATAATTATTCTGTTGTTAAGCTGTCCTGCTCTGACACACAGATACTTAACATATTAGGACTAATTTCTTGTTTTTTGCACATACTCTGTCCCTTAATTTTAATCCTTTTCTCTTACATGAAGATTCTTAAAGTCTGTTTTTCTGGTTCTAAACAGACCAGACAAAAAGCTGTCAGTACCTGCACACCTCACCTTGTTTCTCTGATGAACTTTTCTTTTGGGGGATTCTTTGAAATATATCAGAGCAGGTTTGATATGAGCAGTGTACCCAGCATGTTGAGAATATTTTTATCATTATATTTTCTGACATGCCAGCCTCTTCTCAACCCTGTACTGTATGGCTTTAATATGTCTAAAATCCGTAACATATATAAAAGTCTGCTTTTTGCTAAAATGTAGGTTACACTCAAGTTAACAGGTATCCAACAGATGTTTGTGTTTCCCACATCTGTGGTGGTTTAATGTCTGAAATGCAAAATGATTTCACCATTTCTTATGACCTTTTAACTAATTCACATCTTTAACTGCATTTCTGAGCAAATTGTGAAGAAATGTGCATCATGAATGGATTGTTTTTTGTTTCCCGTCACCACCACACATTTTAAGGAATTAAAAGCTTTACCTACATATTTGTCATCTTTTTTTAAAATCTATTTACCATCCTATATTTCTACGTAAGACTTATTATTATGGAGAGAGGTGTTATCTCTTAAATGTTACAAATGAAAATAATAGTAAATATATAAGCCCCCAAAGTAACGGTAACAGTAAAATAGAATAGACAAAAACTAAGACATTAATATGCATTTCTACAAGTGTTTTATACATATATTTGTATCTGGACAATGAAAGTGAGTGAGATTCAATTAACATTGGATGTCTTTGGAAAAGTCCTACTCTCTTCTATTACAAAGACTGCTGTTTGGTCTCTTAGATGTTGTCTGTAGACATATAACATGAAGGTTTGAGTTTGACACGGTGCTGCTTCTGCTCCATGGTGAAATCACAAATGCAAAGCTGCAAGTAGTAACTGTGTCCATCACATCGTCCGTATGTTGATTTCAAAATTGCAGTGAGTTGTCTACAGTGTTTTTTCCCCCTAATGTCAGAGGTTAGAGTCAGGCAGTGGTTCCTTTCATAATGAGCTCACACTGCTGCTGTGGGCGTCCTCTCTCTTCAAGAGGTTAAAAGAAGCAGACACAGAGCTTCAGCTCAGGTTAGAGCGACTCTGAGTCTCAGAGCAACAGGTGAATGTTAGGATTCACACAGTGTCAGCAACTAACTCTGACTTTGTTATTTATGATCTCACCTTTATAGAGTCTGTTATGAAGGGAGTGCTGTGTTTGGGGTTCAGTCACAGGTGTTTTCTTGATTATCTGTTTTGTGACATTACACTGAATTCTGCCCTCATGAGGAGGATCATGTTAAACTCTACACAGGTTTCTTATTTCACACTTAGTGCCTACTTTGACACTGGGGTTTTGAAATACTTGTTTTTCATGATCATAATGTCTTTATATATTTTAATTCTTTGTGCCAATGTGTTGCTGATAGTGATTATCTGTATGAACAGAAGTTTACATGAACCTATGTACCTGTTTCTGTGCAGCCTGTTTGTAAATGAACTGTATGGTAGTACAGGGTTGTTTCCATTCCTTCTGCTTCAGATCCTCTCTGACATTCACACTGTTTCTACGTACATTTGTTTCCTGCAGATTTTCTGTGTTTACTCTTATGCTTGTGTGGAATTTTTCAATTTAGCCGTCATGTCTTATGACAGATACCTCGCTATCTGTTATCCTCTACAATATAACACACGAATGACACATAGCAAGATTACAGTACTTATTGTTCTAACTTGGTTATATGCTCATGTTATATGTTTTGTTCCAGTGTCTCTTAGTGCTTCTTTACAGCTGTGTGGGAACATTATTAACAAAGTTTACTGTGATAACTATTATATTGTCAAACAGGCCTGCTCTGACACAACAGCCAATAACATATATGGGCTTATTGCCACTATTCTCACAATCTTATGTCCTGTCACACTAATTCTTTACACTTACACGAAGATTCTTAAAGTTTGTTTTTCTGGTTCTAAACAGACCAGACAAAAAGCTGTCAGTACCTGCACACCTCACCTTGTTTCTTTGCTCAACTTTTCCTTTGGCTGTGTTTTTGAAATATTACAGAGCAGGTTTAATATGAACAATGTACCCAGTATGTTGCGAATATTTTTATCCCTGTACTGGCTTACATGCCAGCCGCTCTTCAACCCCGTAGTATATGGCCTGAATATGGCGAGTATTCGCATCATTTGTAAAAATCTGATGGTTGCTTAATAGTATACTGTCATTACAGGTACGTGATTTTATTTAAATTGTTGTGCTTTATAAATACATCTGTTCATTTTGTCAGAGAAAGGAGAATAACATCAAATTATACTCTTGAAACTGTTTGCTTCTGCTTGCTTCTGTAAATATAGGTAATATTTAAGACTGACATAACATCAGTAGTAGTGATGAGCTTCCATCTCATTGTGTTAGTGTGAGAAATTACTATTCTATATTTAATAGTACAGAAGAAAACAAAAGTAATTTTTAATTAGAACACATGTGGTTGTTCACATGATTCTTTGTTTGCTTTGAATGAACCATCTTCTATTAAATAAACAGTTGGGTTATGCCTTAAGTTTTCTTTCTTGCAGACCTTTCGGGTTCAACCGTAATAATGGGGACAAAGCAAAAAGACCAGAACATTTGAACCTTAATGAGGTTTTATGTGTCTTAAGACAGGTCCTCTCCCATGTTATAACTATGCACTGCAGTAGCTGACAGAAGGCTTAAGTCAGTCTACAGTCTACCTTTCATCACATATCTGACTAGTTTTAATAATATAATGAAATAAAATGCACTCTCAAATCTGGCAGTTGCAGAGCCAGTTCAGGATTGGTTGCTTTTGAGAAGTGGCCCACATTTTGAGAACCGAATGTTACTTAGTCCATATTTTGTACCAGTTGGTGGAAGTAATGCACCAATTTGTTGTTTGCCAACTGTCAATGAACCCCAAAAGAAGAAGTCTTTATATAGCAGAAGCTGGGGTAATTTCCATTGGAACATGGTGTACAGAACGCAACTGCTCCGCTTGCTTTTCAAAAGTCATTACATCTTGCATTTGAAGGTTGAATGCATGTAGGTTGCCACCATGAACAGCATGGCCCAGTAACTTTGTGGAGATGTGCCAGTGCTAGGTTTTTGGCACTGGCACCAGAATTTTTTTGGTCAAAAAAAATTAAATCTGAAAAAGAACGATCACCCATGGCCTTTCTCACCTTGATCCTCCAGAGCTCATCTCTTACCTGGGTTGTTGTGAGGGACAGATTTGAGCAGGGGGCCTGTGTGTTGGAAGCTGTGGGTGGAGAGGGTTGGTGTTTGGCAGGACAAGGGGGCGACGGGAGGAGGGTGGGTTACTACTACCTGGATGTCAGCAGCTCGTTTCTCTGCCTCTGCAGCTTGTCCAGAGTACTACAGTCTTATGTGTAGCTACCTGTCCTCATCAGTCCATGGACCCTGTGGTCTCAGTCAGGACTCTGTTTTATATATATATATTTATTTATTTATTTATTTATTTATATGAGCACATTTCCTGGAAACGTCTTTATATCTTTATGAGGGAGGATGGACTTCAGTTTTTAGAAATCCATCTCAGCTGAAAACAGGAAACCTTCACTACTGAGCTTATCTATTTGTCAAATCAGTTGCCAGTCAAAAATGATGCCAACATCCCTGGCATGGGTACATATTATGGAGACAATTAAAGGTGAATGTGTAAAGAAAATAAATTGATTAATAAGAATAAAGTAGACCCTTAAATGGAACCTTGAGGTACTCAGGAAGTAATTGCAGCAGTAATGATAGTAAAAGAGAAAGACTTGTCTGTTAATGAGGAGGCAAACCACTTTGAGGGCAATACTTTGCTCAGAAAGCATTTAGGAATGATGTCCAAGAGGCACGTGGTGGTAGAAATTGTGTCATAAGGATAGCAGGGCAGACAGGTGTCAAAGAAGGATCATAGGTTGGACATTGAAATGTTCGATTGTACGTGATCATTTTTGTCAAGAAAAAGTCCTGACAAGTGGCTGTGATCAGCTTAAGGCAGATCGCAAAGATGAGAACTGAATTAATTGTGTGGAACAGAACTATGGGACTGTGGGAAATGATGGTGGCAAAATATTTTGCTCTTGCAGATTTCCACACCTTGACTACCTGAATTTCCCTATCTGGGATGGTAAAGTTTTGATCTTGACTCTGATTATATCACGTTGAGTTTTCATTTCTTTCTTTTGGACCTTATGAGTATTTAAATATTTGTTCCTCAGAAAATTTGTTGCCTTGAATTTCAGTGAAGATTTTGATGTTTTCACTCGTGATGTCTGGTGGGGACGTAGCTGGATTTTGTCTGGGTTGACAGATGGACCACAAAGACCACATTTAGACTTGAAGGTGGGTTAGCAGTTACAGTCTAATCCACTTTTATTCAAATTCAAGTAAAAATCTCCTTATAGTATGTTAGCTGCCCCTGCTGTGTATGTCAGTCTTTTGTGTAGCTACCCCTTCTTGTCACTCCATGGACCCTGTGCCCCCCAGTCTTGGTCAAGACTCTGTTCTGATGGTTGAATATACTCACCACTAAAGTCAGGACTGAGGAAACACAGCCTGCCTTTCACCACTGGCTTAAATTTTAATTTTCCAACCCTATTAAGTTAATTTTTCTTTTTTCAAGAAAATGTAATGCGACATCTTGACCCTAAGGGCACCAGGATGGCCTTCTCTCTGGGATGTTTGGTGATGAAGTTATTCTGTTGCTGTGGGCGTTCCCTGAAATCTAAGGTTTAAAGGAAGATGAACAGAAGCAGTTTCAGCTCAGTTAGGAGGGACTGACCGTGACTACAGCAGGACAGTAGTTAAAAGCTGGGATTCTTAAAATGTTTTCTAATTTTTAACCTTTATCCATTTAGGGAATAGTCTTTTGTTTTCCTGAACTGAATATTATGTCTGTTTGTTGATGCCTCAGTTACAGATGCCAAGGAAATATTAGCTAAACTCTTACAGTGTTTGACATCCTGTGAACTGTGTTAATAACTGCTTTATGAAGCAAAGAGGGATCATGATGAACTCTACACAGGTTTCATATTTCACACTTGCTGCCTACTTTGACACTGGACTGTTAAAATACTTATTTTTCATTATTGCTATGTTTTTATATGCTATGATTCTTTGTGCCAATGTGTTGCTGATAGTGATTATCTGTATGAACAGAGGTTTACATGAACCTATGTACCTGTTTCTGTGCAGCCTGTTTGTAAATGAACTGTATGGTAGTACAGGGTTGTTTCCATCTCTTATGGTTCAGATCCTCTCTGACATTCACACTGTTCCTGCTTCTTTTTGTTACTTCCAAATTTTTTGTGTGCATAGTTATGGGACTGTTGAGCTCTTACTCTTAACCGTCATGTCTTATGACAGATATGCTGCTATCTGTTATCCTCTACTATATAACACATATATGTCATCTTGCAAGATTGCCATAATGAATTCTGTAGCATGGGTATATGGCTTTTCTACATGTTTTATCATGGTTTGTTTGAGTTCCTCTTTACAGCTGTGTGGCAACATCATTAACAAAGTTTACTGTGATAATTACTCTGTTGTCAAAATGTCCTGCTCTGACACACAGATATTTAATATATTTGGACTCATTTCTTGTTTTGGTGTAATCATTTGTCCTTTAAGTTTAATCTTTTACAGTTACATGAAGATTCTTAAAGTCTGTTTCTCTGGTTCTAAACAGACCAGACAAAAAGCTGTCAGTACCTGCACACCTCACCTTGTGTCTCTGCTCAACTTTTCTTTTGGGGCTTGCTTTGAAATATTACAGAGCAGGTTTAACATGAGCAGTGTACCTAATATGTTGCGAATATTTTTATCATTGTATTTTCTGACATGCCAGCCACTCTTCAACCCTGTACTGTATGGCTTTAATTTGTCTAAAATCCGTATCATATGTAAAAGTCTGCTCTTTTCTAAAATATAGATTCCCTCAGGTTAACAGGTATCCAACAGATTTCAGTGTTCCCCACATCTGTGGTGGATTAATGTCTGAAATCTGTAGAGACATTTTTTGCTAAATGATTTCACCATCTCTTATGACTTTTCAACCAATTCTCAACTTTAACTGCCTTTCCAAGCAAATTGTGAAGAAATGTGCAACATGAATGGATTGTTCTTTGCTTAGTTTCCCACCACACATTTTAAGGAATAAAACGTTTACCTACGTGTTTATCATCCTTTTTTCTTTTTTTTTTTGTATTTAACATTCAATATTTCTAAGTAAGACTTGCTGATATAAAAAGAGGCATTATTATTATCTCTTAAATGTTATAAATCACATTTATAGTAAATGCAGAAACTTAAAGTAAGAGGTAGTTCTGACGGTCTTTGGTTCCATCTTCCAAAATAAAACTATCATCAGACTCTCAATCACCTGAATCCTTCTCATCATACTAACCTCTAAAGATGTCTGTAATTATGCTGCCTTACATGCCAGCCATTCCTCAGATCTTTACTCTTTGGCCTGAATATGTCAAAAATCCCTGTATAAAAGTCTGCATTTTCTTAAATATAGACCGGTACTATTAAATGCATATCCACACTTCTTTTATTTTTAAAGAGAGAAATAAAAACAAACACATACATGTTGTCAGTGGCCCAGTCATAATTTCACATAATACTTTATATCTACATATGTCTCATATCCATTAACATTTTCAATAATAAGACACCCAATAATATTTATTCACACCAAAAACTGGATCAAAGCTCAAAGTAAACATGTAAATAGACCTAAGCATAGAAATACACATCATGTTGAGACATCAGAAATGTCTTGAGGGACATGACAAAGAGCCCAAGGTGTTGACCCAGCCTCCAAACTCTCCAAATCCCAAATCTGATTCAGCATCTGTGAGATGATCCAGAACACGCCAGATCCATGGAGGCCCCCAACCCCCCACACTGCAACCTACAGAATCCACTGACAGTGTCTGGGGAGTTTGGAGGCCTGGTCCACACATTGGGCTCTTTGTTGTGTCCTTTGAGATATTTCTGAGCAGTTTTTGTGGTGTGGTGGGAGCATTGTCCTGCTGGGGAAGGCCACGGTGGTGGGGGTGGGGGTGAAGGAGCCAAGCAGAACATTGGATTGTAATGAGATGATCAGTGTTACTCACCACCTGTCAGTGGTTTAATGTTGTGGCTGATCAGTGTACAGTATAATATGAATTAAATCATAGGTTAACCTTAGAATACACTGTCCAACCTGTGTGACACTAGATGGTGTTTTAAAGAATTTCAGACAGAGTACAAGAGTCAGATGTGAGCTGGTCTTCCATAACAACCTGTTGCAGTTGCTACATAGTTGGTGGTCCTTTTGAAAGTGTGTGGTCCTTTTGAGAGGTATAAATGTGATTAGCTGGATATATTTGTGGGCACTGATGGACAGATGTGATGGACAGGTTGTTTGCTTGCTACCCTTGCTGCTGCAGTGTCATTCATTACTTGGTTTTCTGCTGCTTTTCCCAGTTTGTGTGGCAGCGGCAGCAGAGTAGAAAAGCACCCCATATGTCTTTATCCTCAGCCACTCCTCACAAGCTGTTTCCAGGCCAGATGGGATCTGTAATCCTCTCCATGTATTCTGGGTCTGTCCAATGCAATGGTAAAGAGATGAATTTCAGATAATGCCCATAGGCAGGGAAAATTACTAGCTTCAGTCTCTGAGTTGGTTTGTGGTAATTTAGCCTCAACTTTGAGTGGGAGCAGAGGTTTATGCTTGTACGTAGCATGCATATAAATTAACGTGTTTTTTAACTGTCATGCAACAAATATGGTGCAAGGTGTTCCAGCATTTAAACTCCACACGGAGAGTGGGAGGAACACATTAGAGGCCCAGCAGCTCATTTTGGCCCCATGGCCCCTTTGCAGGTTCAGGATCATGACGCCTGGGCCTTTGTTTTCTCTCATTTCTACAAAGCAGCACCTGATCATGTTACCATGCTTGCACCCAGCAAAGCACAGCGTCATTGTGATATACACTGGAGGGGTACATTTCTTTTTGGCACTCTGCCTATCTACTGTAGAGCCTGACGGGTGAGATGGGGGGCCTCAGAGTGTTTTTTAATTAGACAACCCCCTTCACCTATGCACAGTCATGTAGCTCACAATACCTCAAGTTTGCTATTCCCTGGGGCCCGGTACCCACCTCTACCCCAGATAAAAGAATTATTAACCCAAACCTGAAAAGAAAGAAAGGAATTGCTTTTTTGCCAAAATAAAGTGACGTGCAAATTAATCATGTGAAAAAACAACGGCTACAGTGTGAAAAGCCTGCCAACAAACAGCCATAGCAATAAACAAATTAGTTTTTAGATTTTCTACTCTGTCTGTCTGTTCATTAAGAAACTAATGACCACATTGGGCTTGCATACCTGTCAGGTGTGATGGCGTCCAGAGTGTCTTTGCACTGCCTGACATTTGATTCAGGTTCCTGCATCCGCTTGTTCGTCTCATTGTAGAGCGTGAATGTGTCTGCCAGGCAGGCCGCTTTGATCCAAAACGCATCAGTCAGCTGTTCAAACAGTGGTCCACTGTGATTTTGCAAGAACTCTTTTATTTTTTCTCGCAGTTCCATAAAATGCACAAGCACCTGTCCATGCGACAACCACCGTACCTCCATGTGCAGTGATGTTTGATGTGCTTCACCCTCACACAGCTGGGCAAAAAGTCTCTTGTTAGAAGGATGAGCTTTAATTACGTTTACAGCTTTAACAGTTGTTAGGGTGCTATTGAGGTCTTGAAAGTTTTTTACTGGTTAATACTTAGCGATATAGCGTGCAGTGGAAAATCGTGCACCCCGGGGCCTTTTCCTTCAAGCAGCTGTTAAATCCCTTGTTGTTGCCCATCATCAGCTCTGTCAGTGCAACATGCGACCAAGTTTTCATAGGGCAGATTGTTGGATGAGAGATAAGAGTCCACAGCTGAAAATATATCCTGGCCTGTTGTTGTTGTTGCTGGATTTGTAGACATAAGAATGTCTTGTTTCAAGTCATCTGTGATCTCAGGTTGGGAACCATGGCTGTGGAGGACCCTCTTTCAAAACACATATAAAGTTAGGTATAAGATAGTTAAAGTGCCATGACCCCTTCAGGATCCCTGCAAGAGTAAACAGCTGGTCCACCATGTTAAGACCAGGACAGAGCCTACATTGACATGAATTAAAAATGATAATCAGGGAGTGGTTCCTTTCATAATGAGCTCACACTGCTGCTGTGGGCGTCCACTTAGTGCCTACTTTGACACTGGACTCTTTAAATACTTATTTTTCATGATCATCATGTCTTTATATATTTTAATTCTTTGTGCCAATGTGGTGCTGATTGTGATTATCTGTATGAACAGAGGTTTACATGAACTTATGTACCTGTTTCTGTGCAGCCTGTTTGTAAATGAACTGTATGGTAGTACAGGGTTGTTTCCATCTCTTATGGTTCAGATCCTCTCTGACATTCACACTGTTTCTACGTACATTTGTTTCCTGCAGATTTTCTGTGTTTACTCTTATGGCTTGTGTGGAATTTTTCAACTTAGCCGTCATGTCTTATGACAGATACCTCGCTATCTGTTATCCTCTACAATATAACACACGAATGACACATAGCAAGATTACAGTACTTATTGTTCTAACTTGGTTATATGCTCATGTTATATGTTTTGTTCCAGTGTCTCTTAGTGCTTCTTTACAGCTGTGTGGGAACATTATTAACAAAGTTTACTGTGATAACTATTATATTGTCAAACAGGCCTGCTCTGACACAACAGCCAACAACATCTATGGGCTTACTGCCACTATTCTCACAATCTTATGTCCTGTCACACTAATTCTTTACACTTACACGAAGATTCTTAAAGTTTGTTTTTCTGGTTCTAAACAGACCAGACAAAAAGCTGTCAGTACCTGCACACCTCACCTTGTTTCTTTGCTCAACTTTTCCTTTGGCTGTGTTTTTGAAATATTACAGAGCAGGTTTAATATGAACAATGTACCCAGTATGTTGCGAATATTTTTATCCCTGTACTGGCTTACATGCCAGCCGCTCTTCAACCCCGTAGTATATGGCCTGAATATGGCGAGTATTCGCATCATTTGTAAAAATCTGATGGTTGCTTAATAGTATACTGTCATTACAGGTACGTGATTTTATTTAAATTGTTGTGCTTTATAAATACATCTGTTCATTTTGTCAGAGAAAGGAGAATAACATCAAAGTTATACTCTTGAAACTGTTTGCTTCTGCTTGCTTCTGTAAATATAGGTAATATTTAAGACTGACATAACATCAGTAGTAGTGATGAGCTTCCATCTCATTGTGTTAGTGTGAGAAATTACGAGGGTCATTCAATAAATAAGGTGAATTTTTCGGTATAAGGACTTTTAATACAGATAGAAGCTTACTTTTTAAAATTTTTTTTTGTTTTACTTTTTTTTCACATGGATTTAATTTCTTTTGCAGATTAAAAAAAACTTTGAGAGTTTTGGCGATTAACAAAGATGGCCAACCAAAAAGCATGCTCCAGGATTGAACAGCGGTCAGTTATCAAGTTTTTGGTTGCTGAAGGGTGAAAACCCATTGAAATTCATAGGAGAATGTCAACTGTGTATGGTGCCACATGTTTCAGCCAAAAAAATGTCTACAAGTGGGCTAAATTGTTTAAAGAAGGACGGAGCAGTGGCAAGGTGATGCTCACCGTTTTTTGGGATATGCAAGGCCCAATCACCGTTTCATTCCTTGAAAAAGGAATCACTGTGAACAGTGCTAACTACTGTGAACTGCTGAGGCAGGTCAAGAAAGACATAAAGAACAAACGCAGGGGTCATCAGTCAAAAGGAGTCATCTTGCATCATGACAACGCAAGGCCTCACATAGCAGCCCAAACGGTGCAGACCATCAACGAGCTGGGCTGGGAACTGCTCCCTCATCCCCCTTATAGCCCAGACCTTGCCCCTTCAGACTTTCACCTGTTTGGTCCCTTGAAAGCGTTCACGAGAGGCACAAAGTTTGAAAGTGACGATGAAGTCAAAAGTGTTGTGAGCGACTGGCTGAGACATCAGTCCAAAGATTTTTACGCTGAGGGAATACGGAAGCTTGTACACAGATGGGAAAAGTGTGTGACAGTGCTGGGAGACTACGTTGAAAAATAAAAAAATAGTAAGCTTCTATCTGTATTAGAAGTCCTTATACCGAAAAATTCACCTTATTTATTGAATGACCCTCGTACTATTCTATATTTAATAGTACAGAAGAAAACAAAAGTAATTTTTAATTAGAACACATGTGGTTGTTCACATGATTCTTTGTTTGCTTTGAATGAACCATCTTCTATTAAATAAACAGTTGGGTTATGCCTTAAGTTTTCTTTCTTGCAGACCTTTCGGGTTCAACCGTAATAATGGGGACTTTTGCTTTTCAAAAGTCATTATATCTTGCATTTGAAGGTTGAATGCATGTAGGTTGCCACCATGAACAGCATGGACCAGTAACTTTGTGGAGATGTGCCAGTGCTAGGTTTTTGGCACTGGCACCAGAATTTTTTTGGTCAAAAAAAATTCTACCAGTGCTTCCTGTTCTAGAGGAAGCACTGGGGTTGTTGTTTGGGTTGTTGTGAGGGACAGATTTGAGCAGGGGGCCTGTGTGTTGGAAGCTGTGGGTGGAGAGGGTTGGTGTTTGGCAGGAAAAGGGGGCGACGGGAGGAGGGTGGGTTACTACTACCTGGATGTCAGCAGCTCGTTTCTCTGCCTCTGCAGCTTGTCCAGAGTACTACAGTCTTATGTGTAGCTACCTGTCCTCATCAGTCCATGGACCCTGTGGTCTTAGTCAGGACTCTGTTCTGGTCCCACAGTGGCTGAATGAGTCAGGAGAGGAGAATCACAGCCTTTTCAGCCTCTACTTCCACAAGCCATGATAACACTTTGCAGGTTCAATTTTCCCTCCCTTTTTAAAAGTGATTCTAAACACTCATAGTTCTTAGCTTAGGAGATACTCTTACAAGATGTTACATTGCAGTAAATGTTATTGACCGTCAGGGCACCGGGATGTCCTTCTCTGTGGGATGTTTGGTAACAAAATCATGTGTTGCTGTGGGTGTTCACAGAGATCAAAAGTTTAAAGGAAGATGAAGAACAGAGGCAGTTTCAATTCAGTTAGGAGCCACTGACAGTGTGACTACAGCAGGACATAGATGAAATCTAGGGTTCTTACAGTCTTTAGTTCCATCCTCCAAAACACAACTATTATTATCAGACATCTAGTCACCTGAATCCTTACCATCCTTATTTACTGTAGTTATTGTTTAAATTCAAACACACACATAGATTTTAAAAGTTATGTAGTTTTTCTTCTAAATAATACAAATATGTTGTACCATTGACCTTTTCTTGCAAGTTGTTGTAAAACCCATTCATTAAATATCTTCTGAAAAACATTTACATTACATTAGAAGAACTTTAAGTAAGAACTAATCTCTGAGTCTATTCAGTAAGACAAAGTACAGAAGACAATTTAAAGAAGTGCTAGTTCAGCATGTTAGGGTGTTAGACATGTTGGGAGAGGAGGTGCTCTCAGAAGAGATGAGTCTTCAGAGGTTGTTGAAGATAGAGAGATACCCATGGTCTGTACCAAGAGCAAGGTGCTGATTTTTCTTCTTGTGCATTGTTTAAAGTGGCATGATTAGTAGACGTATGCAGCATCATCAGAGAAGGATAGCTGGTCTGCAGAGATGACACTCGGTCTCTTGCAACCTTGGCTGGCGTGAGAGATGAAGATACAATTTTGTTGTGATGGAGAGATTCATTGCAGTGGAGAGATTAATTGGCTGGGATGAAGAGTTTAGTCTAATTAAACATTTTTTTCCTGTTTTAGATGCTATTATAATCACTCCGACTACTTAAAGGCAGGCATTTTCAGTTTTAACCATGAACCTCAAACTTGAGCAAACATTAAATTCTGTGTTAAACTTGGGAAATCAGCAATGACAACCCTCGATCAACCCTTGAAAATATCTTGATAATGTTAAAAGAGGTGATGGAGGTGATGGACTTTTTTTGGACGTTTTTAGTCTTGCTTCTCAGCTGAAAGCAGGAACCTGTCACTGCAGAGTTGATCTGTTGGTCAAATTTCAATGCTGCGTTAAAAGATGATGCCAAGATTCCTGGTACTGGCATGAAGGTTAAATTTCACATCCTGGAAGCAATTAAAAATGGATGTGATAGAGTGAAGTGAATAAAATAAGTCATAAAGTGGAACCTTGAGGTACTCAGCAGATGATTGGGGCAGTAATAACAGAGAAAGACATATCTGTTAATTAGGAGCCAAACCATTTGAGGCCAGTGGACAGTTCCATTTGCATTTATTTATAATAAGAGAAACTGAGACCTATTTTCCTGGCTGGCTTGCCAATTAATGTGGTGGATTTTTCTTTTCTTCGTGCTACAGATCTGAGTTTTGTCAACAGTCAAATGTACTAATTCAAATATACTAATACAGAGATAGATGTGATGTTAAGTACTACAACCTTCACACAGTGACAGCTGTAGTAAATTCAGACAAAGAGCCAAACAGAGAATGTCAGTCAATCCCTATAACTGTATTTGCATCAGTGGAGAGTCGAAGCAAACTGTTTTGTATCAAGAGCAACTGATTATTAAAGATATATCTCAATATTAATCTTCCCTGGGTGGTGGTTGGTAGAACTTCTGGAGAGATGTTTTGGGGATTTACAGTCACAAAACCTACAACTGTCGTTCCTCCCACCCAGTCACATAATAAGTAGCACCAAACCAAACAGCAATTATATCAACTTTTGTCGAACTGGACAGAGCTTTGTTGGTTCCTTACATGCTTTCATAACCACCAGCATGTGATCTTAACTTAAAACAGACTCCATGGAAACATATTTCCTTAGCCCCTATCCAACCTCAGCTTAGTGAGCTCACAGTTTATTTTTGTGGGCCAATTTGTTCCCTCCCTACCAGCTCCAACTCATGACAGGCCACTTCAATTGGATGCATCCGTAACATGTCATCCCCAAGGGCACCCTAATGGCCTACTCTGTAAGATGTTTGGTCATTACGTCAGTCTGCTGCTGTGTGCATTCGCTGAGTACAAAAGTTTAATGGGAGATGAAGAACAGCAGCAGTTCAGCTCAGCAGGACAGCAGATGAACCTAAGTTAGAACGTATGATAATAACTGCTTTATGAAGCAAATGGGGGATCATGTTAAACTCTACACAGGTTTCATATTTCATACTTGCTGCCTACTTTGACGCTGGGGTTTTGAAATACTTATTTTTTATGATTGTCATGTCTTTATATATTTTAACTGTTTGTGCCAATGTGTTGCTGATAGTGATTATCTGTATGAACAGAAGTTTACATGAACCTATGTACCTGTTTCTGTGCAGCCTGTTTGTAAATGAACTGTATGGTAGTACAGGGTTGTTTCCATTCCTTCTGCTTCAGATCCTCTCTGACATTCACACTGTTTCTACTTCTTTTTGTTTCCTGCAGATTTTTTGTGTGCATAGTTATGGGACTGTTGAATTCTTCCTCTTAACTGCCATGGCATATGACAGATACCTCGCTATCTGTTATCCTCTACTATATAACACACGTATGTCATCTTGCAAGATTGCCATAATGAATTCTGTAGCATGGGTATATGGCTTTTTTGTGTGTTTTATCATGGTTTGTTTGAGTTCCTCTTTACAGCTGTGCGGCAACATCATTAACAAAGTTTACTGTGATAATTACTCTGTTGTTAAGCTGTCCTGCTCTGACATACAGATACGTAACATATTAGGACTCATTTCTTGTTTTTTGAACATACTCTGTCCCTTAATTTTAATTCTTTACACTTACATGAAGATTCTTAAAGTTTGTTTTTCTGGTTCTAAACAGACCAGACAAAAAGCTGTCAGTACCTGCACACCTCACCTTGCTTCTCTGCTCAACTTTTCTTTTGGGTGTTTCTTTGAAATATATCAGAGCAGGTTTAATATGAGCAGTGTACCTAATATGTTGAGAATATTTTTATCATTATATTTTCTGACATGCCAGCCTCTTCTCAACCCTGTACTGTATGGCTTTAATATGTCTAAAATCCGTAACATATATAAAAGTCTGCTTTTTGCTAAAATGTAGGTTAACACTCAAGTTAACAGGTATCCAACAGATGTTTGTGTTTCCCACATCTGTGGTGGTTTAATGTCTGAAATCTGTCTAAAAGCCTCTGAGATGAGATGATTTTTGCAAAATGATTTCACCATTTCTTATGACCTTTTAACTAATTCACATCTTTAACTGCATTTCTGAGCAAATTGTGAAGAAATGTGCAGCATACATTGACATTCACACTGTTTCTGTTCCCTTTTGTTTCCTGGAGATTTACTGTTGGCTGTTGAGCTCTTTCTCTTAACCACCATGGAATATGACAGATACCTCGCTATCTGTTATCCTCTACAATATAACACGCGTATGTTACCTCACAAGATTGCCACTGATTGCTGCAGTATGGTTATATTGTATTCTTGCATATTGTCTTGAGATTTGTTTGAGTTCCTCTTTACAGCTGTGTGGGAACATCATTTCCAAAGTTTACTGTGATAATTATTCTGTTGTCAAGCTGTCCTGTTCTGACACACAAATACTTAACATATTAGGACTCATTGCTTCTTTTGTAATCATCATTTGTCCCTTAATTTTAATCCTCTTCTCTTACATGAAGATTCTTAAAGTCTGTTTTTCTGGTTCTAAACAGACCAGACAAAAACCTGCACACCTCACCTTGTTTCTCTATTGAACTTTTCTTTTGGGTGTTAACCTGGGTGTGTAGGTTAACACCCAGGTTAACAGGTATCCAACAGATTCCCCCCCCCTCGTTAGTGTCTGCAATGTGCCTGAAAATATAAGATAATCCTTTATTAGTCCCACAGTGAGGAATTTATTTGAAAAAGCAATAAATATTATTAATGTTTCAATCACCACCACAAATTTTAAGGAGTAAGAACTCTATCTATGTGCTTGTCATTCAAAGTTTCTAAGTAATACTCATTATTATTGAAAGAGGTGTGATCAATGAAATGTTAGAAATTGTGATGGCAATAAATACATAAACCTCTCAGTAAGAGGTACTTCTTATAGTCTTTAGCTCCATCCTACAAAACATCACACACTTAATCATAAATGTCATGTGTATAGGCCTTTGTTATAGTATTTGAAATAATACATGTAAGAATATCAAAGAATGCAATTAACAAACTACATTTAATAACATATAGTCATGATTCATCATCATTCATTTTCTTCATGGTGAGAATACGCTGCCCCGTCTTCCTGGAATAATTAACAGAAGTAACTGAAACTGTCAGAGCTGGTTACTATAGGGGAATTTAAGTCTGTTTTAAAGGATTAAGAAAATAGTAGTCTCTGTGTTTGTAGTATGTAAAAGGTTGTTTTTGTCTGCTGTTTGTATTGGTATTGACCAGGTCACTCTTGGAATAGAGATTTCAATCTCTTTGAGACTTGTACCTAGTTAAATATTATTCTACTGTTTACGTTACATTGACGAATTTCCTTTATTTAGCATATTGAAAGTCTGACACACACACATATACTGTATGTGTATATATACACACACATTAGGGCTGTGCATCTTTATTAATCTCTAAATTTGATTAGATTATGATTTGATTCCATCCGATATCACGGTGCATCAGGATGCGTTGCATCCCTAGTTTTATATATTACTGACTATGGCTACTTTTTCATTAATGAATAAAAGCAGTCAGATATGACCTCCCTTTTTTATTTATAAAAGGGCTATAGAAATCAATGTCAACACAAATATCTTTATAAACCAAAATAAATAAATTGTATAGGTCTAGCCTTCCTATATTTGTGTGTGAAATTATTCCATTCTCAAAAACCAAACCAATACTTCTGCAGTCTAGTTTCAGCTTCCAGCAGCTGTCTTCTGCTCTAACAAAGGACACTTCCTGACTGTAGAGAACATCACAAACAGCCAGTAGCTCTGCCAGATGAGCCCCTGTATGAGGCCATAAACAACTCTCATTTGCAGCACATGAGAAAATAGTCTACCAGTCCCTGCTAAGTTGCATCATTGCATCATCATTCAAATTTTACTTGCAAGTTGGTGTAAAACCCTGTCATTGATAATTTCTTGGAAAAAAAACATGTTGAAACAAATTTCCTGTTTTAGATGCTGTTTCATTATAACGACAGAGAGTGATCATAGAGATCAGAGACGATTCCTATTGGAAACTAACAAAACGTGGCACAGTAATGTGCATGTTGCAAGTTTGAGCAATAAGTGTTTCAGTATTTCATGTTACATCACATCACCAACTTCTGGACCTGTGTTACTTGCATGTTTTTGACACCTTGCTGATATGAATTTGTCACATCATATATGAACCTATATGAAATTAGAGCAGATCAGCAAACATCAAATTAAGTGTCCAGCCTGGGGAATTGGCAATGGAGACCCATGACATACTTCAGAAAGTCTGTGGCAATGAAGAACTGAGCCAGGTGTGTTGAGTAGCATTTGTATTTCTAGAGGGGCAGAATGTAAATGAAGAAAAGCAAGAGATCAGGATGACCCTCCATGAGCACATTTCCTGGAAACGTCTTTATATCTTTATGAGGGAGGATGGACTTCAGTTTTTAGAAATCCATCTCGGCTGAAAACAGGAAACCTTCACTACTGAGCTTATCTATTTGTCAAATCAGTTGCCAGTCAAAAATGATGCCAACATCCCTGGCATGGGCACATATTATGGAGACAATTAAAGGTGAATGTGTAAAGAAAATAAATTGATTAATAAGAATAAAGTAGACCCTTAAATGGAACCTTGAGGTACTCAGGAAGTAATTGCAGCAGTAATAATAGTAACAGAGAAAGACTTGTCTGTTAATGAGGAGGCAAACCACTTTGAGGGCAATACTTTGCTCAGAAAGCATTTAGGAATGATGTCCAAGAGGCACGTGGTGGAGTCTTAGTGAGAAATTGTGTCATAAGGATAGCAGGGCAGACAGGTGTCAAAGAAGGATCATAGGTTGGACATTGAAATGTTCGATTGTACGTGATCATTTTTGTCAAGAAAAAGTCCTGACAAGTGGCTGTGATCAGCTTAAGGCAGATCGCAAAGTTGAGAACTGAATTAATTGTGTGGAACAGAACTATGGGACTGTGGGAAATGATGGTGGCAAAATATTTTGCTCTTGCAGATTTCCACACCTTGACTACCTGAATTTCCCTATCTGGGATGGTAAAGTTTTGATCTTGACCCTGATTATATCACGTTGAGTTTTCATTTCTTTCTTTTGGACCTTATGAGTATTTAAATATTTGTTCCTCAGAAAACTTGTTGCCTTGAATTTCAGTGAGGATTTTGATGTTTTCACTCGTGATGTCTGGATGGGGACGTAGCTGGATTTTGTCTGGGTTGACAGATGGACCACAAAGACCACATTTAGACTTGAAGGTGGGTTAGTAATTACAGTCTAATCCACTTTTATTCAAATTCAAGGAAAAATCTCCTTATAGTATATTAGCTGCCCCTGCTGTGTATGTCAGTCTTTTGTGTAGCTACCCCTTCTTGTCACTCCATGGACCCTGTGCCCCCCAGTCTTGGTCAAGACTCTGTTCTGATGGTTGAATATACTCACCACTAAAGTCAGGACTGAGGAAACACAGCCTGCCTTTCACCACTGGCTTAAATTTTAATTTTCCAACCCTATTAAGTTAATTTTTCTTTTTTCAAGAAAATGTAATGCGACATCTTGACCCTAAGGGCACCAGGATAGCCTTCTCTCTGGGATGTTTGGTGATGAAGTTATTCTGTTGCTGTGGGCGTTCCCTGAAATCTAAGGTTTAAAGGAAGATGAACAGAAGCAGTTTCAGCTCAGTTAGGAGGGACTGACCGTGACTACAGCAGGACAGTAGTTAAAAGCTGGGATTCTTAAAATGTTTTCTAATCTTTAACCTTTATCCATTTAGGGAATAGTCTTTTGTTTTCCTGAACTGAATATTATGTCTGTTTGTTGATGCCTCAGTTACAGATGCCAGAAGATACAGAAATATTAGCTAAACTCTTACAGTGTTTGACATCCTGTGAACTGTGTTAATAACTGCTTTATGAAGCAAAGAGGGATCATGATGAACTCTACACAGGTTTCATATTTCACACTTGCTGCCTACTTTGACACTGGACTGTTTAAATACTTATTTTTCATCATTTCTATGTCTTTATATATTTTAATTCTTTGCGCCAATGTGTTGCTGATAGTGATTATCTGTATGAACAGAAGTTTACATGAACCTATGTACCTGTTTCTGTGCAGCCTGTTTGTAAATGAACTGTATGGTAGTACAGGGTTGTTTCCATCTCTTATGGTTCAGATCCTCTCTGACATTCACACTGTTTCTACTTCTTTTTGTTTCCTGCAGATTTTTTGTGTGCATAGTTATGGGACTGTTGAGCTCTTACTCTTAACCGTCATGTCTTATGACAGATATGCTGCTATCTGTTATCCTCTACTATATAACACATGTATGTCATCTTGCAAGATTGCCATAATGATTGCAGCAGCATGGGTATATGGCTTTTTTGTGTGTTTTATCATGGTTTGTTTGAGTTCCTCTTTACAGCTGTGCGGCAACATCATTAACAAAGTTTACTGTGATAATTACTCTGTTGTCAAAATGTCCTGCTCTGACATACAATTACTTAATATATTTGGACTCATTTCTTGTTTTGGTGTAATCATTTGTCCTTTAAGTTTAATCTTTTACAGTTACATGAAGATTCTTAAAGTCTGTTTCTCTGGTTCTAAACAGACCAGACAAAAAGCTGTCAGTACCTGCACACCTCACCTTGCTGTCTCTGATCAACTTTTCTTTTGGGGCTAGCTTTGAATTATTACAGAGCAGGTTTAACATGAGCAGTGTTCCTAATATGTTGCGAATATTTTTATCATTGTATTTTCTGACATGCCAGCCACTCTTCAACCCTGTACTGTATGGCTTTAATTTGTCTAAAATCCGTATCATATGTAAAAGTCTGCTCTTTTCTAAAATATAGATTCCCTCAGGTTAACAGGTATCCAACAGATTTCAGTGTTCCCCACATCTGTGGTGGATTAATGTCTGAAATCTGTAGAGACATTTTTTGCTAAATGATTTCACCATCTCTTATGACTTTTCAACCAATTCTCAACTTTAACTGCATTTCCAAGCAAATTGTGAAGAAATGTGCAACATGAATGGATTGTTCTTTGCTTAGTTTCCCACCACACATTTTAAGGAATAAAACGTTTACCTACGTGTTTATCATCCTTTTTTCTTTTTTTTTTTTGTATTTAACATTCAGTATTTCTAAGTAAGACTTACTGATATAAAAAGAGGCATTATTATTATCTCTTAAATGTTATAAATCACATTTATAGTAAATGCAGAAACTTAAAGTAAGAGGTAGTTCTGACGGTCTTTGGTTCCATCTTCCAAAATAAAACTATCATCAGACTCTCAATCACCTGAATCCTTCTCATCATACTAACCTCTAAAGATGTCTGTAATTATGCTGCCTTACATGCCAGCCATTCCTCAGATCTTTACTCTTTGGCCTGAATATGTCAAAAATCCCTGTATAAAAGTCTGCATTTTCTTAAATATAGACCGGTACTATTAAATGCATATCCACACTTCTTTTATTTTTAAAGAGAGAAATAAAAACAAACACATACATGTTGTCAGTGGCCCAGTCATAATTTCACATAATACTTTATATCTACATATGTCTCATATCCATTAACATTTTCAATAATAAGACACCCAATAATATTTATTCACACCAAAAACTGGATCAAAGCTCAAAGTAAACATGTAAATAGACCTAAGCATAGAAATACACATCATGTTGAGACATCAGAAATGTCTTGAGGGACATGACAAAGAGCCCAAGGTGTTGACCCAGCCTCCAAACTCTCCAAATCCCAAATCTGATTCAGCATCTGTGAGATGATCCAGAACACGCCAGATCCATGGAGGCCCCCAACCCCCCACACTGCAACCTACAGAATCCACTGACAGTGTCTGGGGAGTTTGGAGGCCTGGTCCACACCTTGGGCTCTTTGTTGTGTCCTTTGAGATATTTCTGAGCAGTTTTTGTGGTGTGGTGGGAGCATTGTCCTGCTGGGGAAGGCCACGGTGGTGGGGGTGGGGGTGAAGGAGCCAAGCAGAACATTGGATTGTAATGAGATGATCAGTGTTACTCACCACCTGTCAGTGGTTTAATGTTGTGGCTGATCAGTGTACAGTATAATATGAATTAAATCATAGGTTAACCTTAGAATACACTGTCCAACCTGTGTGACACTAGATGGTGTTTTAAAGAATTTCAGACAGAGTACAAGAGTCAGATGTGAGCTGGTCTTCCATAACAACCTGTTGCAGTTGCTACATAGTTGGTGGTCAATTTGAAAGTGTGTGGTCCTTTTGAGAGGTATAAATGTGATTAGCTGGATATATTTGTGGGCACTGATGGACAGATGTGATGGACAGGTTGTTTGCTTGCTACCCTTGTTGCTGCAGTGTCATTCATTACTTGGTTTTCTGCTGCTTTTCCCAGTTTGTGTGGCAGCGGCAGCAGAGTAGAAAAGCACCCCATATGTCCTTATCCTCAGCCACTCCTCACAAGCTGTTTCCAGGCCAGATGGGATCTGTAATCCTCTCCATGTATTCTGGGTCTGTCCAATGCAATGGTAAAGAGATGAATTTCAGATAATGCCCATAGGCAGGGAAAATTACTAGCTTCAGTCTCTGAGTTGGTTTGTGGTAATTTAGCCTCAACTTTGAGTGGGAGCAGAGGTTTATGCTTGTACGTAGCATGCATATAAATTAACGTGTTTTTTAACTGTCATGCAACAAATATGGTGCAAGGTGTTCCAGCATTTAAACTCCACACGGAGAGTGGGAGGAACACATTAGAGGCCCAGCAGCTCATTTTGGCCCCATGGCCCCTTTGCAGGTTCAGGATCATGACGCCTGGGCCTTTGTTTTCTCTCATTTCTACAAAGCAGCACCTGATCATGTTACCATGCTTGCACCCAGCAAAGCACAGCGTCATTGTGATATACACTGGAGGGGTACATTTCTTTTTGGCACTCTGCCTATCTACTGTAGAGCCTGACGGGTGAGATGGGGGGCCTCAGAGTGTTTTCAATTAGACAACCCCCTTCACCTATGCACAGTCAGTTCACAAGCTCGCAATACCTCAAGTTTGCTATTCCCTGGGGCCCGGTACCCACCTCTACCCCAGATAAAAGAATTATTAACCGAAACCTGAAAAGAAAGAAAGGAATTGCTTTTTTGCCAAAATAAAGTGACGTGCAAATTAATCATGTGAAAAAACAACGGCTACAGTGTGAAAAGCCTGCCAACAAACAGCCATAGCAATAAACAAATTAGTTCTTAGATTTTCTACTCTGTCTGTCTGTTCATTAAGAAACTAATGACCACATTGGGCTTGCATACCTGTCAGGTGTGATGGCGTCCAGAGTGTCTTTGCACTGCCTGACATTTGATTCAGGTTCCTGCATCCGCTTGTTCGTCTCATTGTAGAGCGTGAATGTGTCTGCCAGGCAGGCCGCTTTGATCCAAAACGCATCAGTCAGCTGTTCAAACAGTGGTCCACTGTGATTTTGCAAGAACTCTTTTATTTTTTCTCGCAGTTCCATAAAATGCACAAGCACCTGTCCATGCGACAACCACCGTACCTCCATGTGCAGTGATGTTTGATGTGCTTCACCCTCACACAGCTGGGCAAAAAGTCTCTTGTTAGAAGGATGAGCTTTAATTACGTTTACAGCTTTAACAGTTGTTAGGGTGCTATTGAGGTCTTGAAAGTTTTTTACTGGTTAATACTTAGCGATATAGCGTGCAGTGGAAAATCGTGCACCCCAGGGCCTTTTCCTTCAAGCAGCTGTTAAATCCCTTGTTGTTGCCCATCATCAGCTCTGTCAGTGCAACATGCGACCAAGTTTTCATAGGGCAGATTGTTGGATGAGAGATAAGAGTCCACAGCTGAAAATATATCCTGGCCTGTTGTTGTTGTTGCTGGATTTGTAGACATAAGAATGTCTTGTTTCAAGTCATCTGTGATCTCAGGTTGGGAACCATGGCTGTGGAGGACCCTCTTTCAAAACACATATAAAGTTAGGTATAAGATAGGTAAAGTGCCATGACCCCTTCAGGATCCCTGCAAGAGTAAACAGCTGGTCCACCATGTTAAGACCAGGACAGAGCCTACATTGACATGAATTAAAAATGATAATCAGGGCAGTGGTTCCTTTCATAATGAGCTCACACTGCTGCTGTGGGCGTCCTCTCTCTTCAAGAGGTTAAAAGAAGCAGACACAGAGCTTCAGCTCAGGTTAGAGCGACTCTGAGTCTCAGAGCAACAGGTGAATGTTAGGATTCACACAGTGTCAGCAACTAACTCTGACTTTGTTATTTATGATCTCACCTTTATACAGTCTGTTATGAAGGGAGTGCTGTGTTTGGGGTTCAGTCACAGGTGTTTTCTTGATTGTCTGTTTTGTGACATTACACTGAATTCTGCCCTCATGAGGAGGATCATGTTAAACTCTACACAGGTTTCTTATTTCACACTTAGTGCCTACTTTGACACTGGACTCTTTGAAATACTTATTTTTCATGATTATCATTTTTTTATATATTCTGATTATTTGTGCCAATGTTTCTCTGATAGTGATTATCTGTATGAACAGAGGTTTACATGAACCTATGTACCTGTTTCTGTGCAGCCTGTTTGTAAATGAACTGTATGGTAGTACAGGGTTGTTTCCATTCCTTCTGCTTCAGATCCTCTCTGACGTTCACACTGTTTCTGTTCCCTTTTGTTTCCTGCAGATTTACTGTGTGCATTCATATGGAGGTGTAGAATATTTAAACGTAGCCATCATGTCTTATGACAGATACCTCGCTATCTGTTATCCTCTACAATATAACACACGAATGACATCTCACAAGGTTGCCACACTAATTTCTGTAACTTGGTTATACCCTTTGCTTGCATGTGCTATGATATCTCTGACTGCCTCTTTACAGCTGTGTGGGAACATCATTAACAAAGTGTACTGTGATAACTACTCCATCATTGAGCTGGCTTGCTCTGACACCAGCATATTTAAAATATGTGGACTCATTGCAACTTTTGGCACAATCTTTGTTCCTCTTATTTTAATCCTTTACACTTACATGAAGATTCTTAAAGTTTGTTTCTCTGGTTCTAAACAGACCAGACAAAAAGCTGTCAGTACCTGCACACCTCACCTTGCTTCTCTGCTCAACTTTTCTTTCGGAGTTTGCTTTGAAATATTGCAGAGCAGGTTTAACAGTAACCGTGTACCTAATATGTTGAGAATTTTTTCATCATTATACTTTCTTACATGCCCACCATTATTTAATCCTGTATTATATGGCCTGAAAATGTCCAAAATCCGTGTCATATTAAAAGTCTGATTTCAAATGTGAACTATTAATATTAAGTTGTCTAACAGATTAGAAGAGCTGAGCATTGTGTTTTAAAGTAGAAATAAAATACATTTCATCTGTTTTGCTTTTTTAAATGCAGAGACATAATGTCCCCAGTACTAATAATACAGCTGTCAAAACAGTTTTACAAACAGTTGTGTGCACTATGATGTCTTAGGAAATGAACTGAATGTCTTTAACAGCAGAGGGAGAAATCAAGAGCTTTTGTCATTAACAAAAAGTATGTGTAGCACATTTTACTTGACAAGTTTACCTGTCATATTGGCAACTCTTAAACATATAATTACTACCAATTAGTTTGACTTTTAAAATGCACTGATTTCAGAAGCAAGGTATTGCTTCACTTTTTCGACTCCACGTGTAATACTGTTTGGTATCCTCTTCACAAACTGTTGGTAGTATAACTGTTGAACAAAGACATTAATAAGGAGAATCGATGAGAAACATGTTTAAAAAACAAGGTTGTAAAGATGACTTGAGGATGGTGGAGCTCCTGGAGGGAAAGCTATGGCACGTTTGTAGGGCTATTGAGGAGCTGACAAGAGTGCACAGTCCATGCTGAAAACCTCGACTGGGCCATGATACTTAGCAAGTATAGTACATAAATCTGGGGGAAAGAAAGAGCTCCAACCAATAACCCTCCCAGAACAATCAATATGTGGCCAGATTGCAGGATTGTTTTACAGTTTTCTCCATGATAATGAATTGCTGTAATGTTACCATTCATGTGTTTGTTGTTTCAGCTGCATGCTATGTTGAAATGCTAATTTAAACCAGTTAAATCTTTACATATCTACAAAAGAAGGCAGTAATTATTTCTGAGTGTGATTATCTGTATGAACAGAAGTTTACATGAACCTATGTACCTGTTTCTGTGCAGCCTGTTTGTAAATGAACTGTATGGTAGTACAGGGTTGTTTCCATTCCTTCTGCTTCAGATCCTCTCTGACATTCACACTGTTTCTGTTCCCTTTTGTTTCCTGCAGATTTACTGTGTGCATTCATATGGAGGTGTAGAATATTTAAACTTAGTCGTCATGTCTTATGACAGATACCTCGCTATCTGTTATCCTCTACAATATAACACACGTATGACATCTCACAAGATTGCCATACTTATTGCTTTAACTTGGTTATACCCTTTGCTTGCATGTGTTATCATGATATTTTTGAGTTCCTCTTTACAGCTGTGTGGGAACCTCATTGACAAAGTTTACTGTATTAACTACTCTGTTATAAAACTGGCCTGCCCTGACACCAGTGTAATTAACATATATGGACTCATTGCCACTTTTGGCACAATTGTTATTCTGTTAATTTTAATATTTTACACTTACATGAAAATTCTTAAAGTCTGTTTTTCTGGTTCTAAACAGACTTGCTTTGAAATGTTACAGAGCAGGTTTAATATGAACAGTGTACTGAATATGTTGCGTATTTTTTTATCATTATATTTTCTTACATGCCAGCCGCTCTTCAACCCTGTAATTTATGGCCTGAATCTCTCTAAGATCCGTGTCACATGTAAACAGATATTTAACAGTTATCTAACAGATGAATCTTTTCATGTAACCAGATCTGTAGAATTTTAATGTAGAACTGAGCATGAGTTTTAGAAATAGCTGTGTTCACTGTGATGTGTTAGAAAATAAACTGATATAATTTAATAACAGAAAAAATCAAGACCCATTTTTCATTAACAAAAAGTAATGTAAAAAGTATAGCACATTTTACTAGGACAAATGAGTCATATTGGCAACATTAAAGTGTATAATTATAATTAATACCATAATTAGTTTGACTTTAAAAATGCACTGGTTTCAGAGGCAAGATATTGCTGATTTATGAGCAAAGACTAATAGTCTCAGTGCATTGCTCTTTCAACAGTGCACCTAATATTGTCTGTAAAGTTAATATAATAAATAAATTAAAGATATATGTAAGATCTCTGACAACAATTCTGACAAGAGACTGTCATAATATATTAACTGTGGCATTACACAAGTGCTACTGACTAGCGACAGTTATTGAACATAGCTAAAAATCAACAGATAGCCTGATGATGTGGTCCAGTCTGAATTTCAATTACTGCTTGTGGTTAGGAAAAGTAGACGTCTGATATGTAGAAAAAGTTAGAAGATTTGATTTGACCTGACAGTAAGACTAAAAAATGTTTTTTAAAAAATAGTAAGAGGTAGTAAGAGTAGTAGTAGTAGTAGTAAGAGGTCTAAGCATAAGTCACCACATGGTCCTAACAAACCCCAGGTATAACACTTCAGGTTGGCACTTTGTTCGCTCAGTTCATTTAAGAGGTGCCTGGTTTACCAGTCTTTTACAGTGCTCATTCAATACACTGGTGTTGAGTGTTGTATTTCTGTAAATTCAAGTCAGTGGGTGCTGTTTGCTCGCCACATGCCACATGGTTTTTCTTTCAAGTATGTTACGTCTTATTTTTTGAGAGAGAAATCTTTTCACCTCTCCAGCTGGTCAGTTGGAGCTTTACAGGATTCACATTGGACAAACACCTTCTTGCACCTTAAGAAGCCTTGATAAAAGAGCCAGTGTCATTAAACTGTCCCTACAGTTTCTTAGATCTGATCACGATAGAGGTCTTTCCACCTCTTTCTACCACCAGATTGTTTCTGCCAGTGTTCACTATTACTAACCCAGAGGAACTGGACCGTGCCTTCTTGCTGATTTCATCTACCACGTTAATACTAGTAATGCCTTTGAGCTCTAAGGCTTACCAGAATGAATTCCCAGGAATCCCTTGAGTAAACTTCAACAGGAAGGTTCCTTTATGTCAGTCTATTCTGTTGGCTCTCATGTATTAGATCAGAATTTCCCCAGGTTGCACTTATATACTTCCTGCCATTCTCCTTCCAAAGGACTTTTGCTCTGGACCCTTGGACCAATGAATGATGTCAGGCTTATTCTTCGTAGCCACATCTGCAAGCTTTTCTTGGAGGATCTTTAAGCTTTGTCAGGCCAGACAGAATGTGTTATCCCTGTGTCTTCTCTGTGGCCATCACCCACTTGGGCTCCAAAACACTTCCACTGGGAAATGTCCAGGAGGAATTCTGTCAGAATCATCTGAATCATGCCCAAACCTGAATCAGCTGACTCCTTACAAAGCACAAGAGCAGCAGTTCTACTTAGAGTCCTTCCAGATGTCACAGCACCTCACTCTGTTATTAAGGCTGAATCCAGACACCCTGCCAAAGAAACAAATTTCAGCCACCTTTATCTACAGTCTCATCCTTTGGTCACTATCCAAAACTGTATGACTGCTGACATGGCATGAATCCCTCTGTCAACGTCAGGCTACTAGTCACTGGTTAAAAAGACCTCAAGATACTTTAACTTCTTCACTTGGGGCTGTTACTCACTGCTAACCTGAAGGGAGAAACCAACTATTTTTTTAGCAGACCTGGAGGTGATGACTCTCTTTCCTACCACTTTTCACTCAGCCTATCCCGATGTTCCTTTTTCTGATTTGAGATCTTTCTGAGGAAGCCTACAAAATTGAAAAACACAGAGTCCGCAACTTGCTCATGCCCCAAAATTCTGTCCCTTAAGAGCCTAAAGAGAATATGTGACAAGGCACTGATGTGGATTTGGGTTTAAAGTCCCAAACCACTGAACTGTGATCAAAACTCTTCAGCCTGATTCAGGTGTTCAAAAATTATCAGGAGTCTGCAGTGTCCAAGGCAGCAGAGTTTATTTGTCGACAAAGAAACTCTTCACATCACTCTTTGCATACTGTTGACAAATTATTACTCTACAGCACAACCCTGGTGTAGTCACAAGACTAAGAATGAGCTAAGACCTCTTGATGAGAATCCCAACACAGCTCTCACTCAAGTCATACAAGGACCACGTGGGCCAGTAACAACCACTGATACACAGTGCTTCTGCACTCCTTAGTACAGGAGCCCAGTTATCTGCACAGCACTCACTTGATGGCTACTTTTACCATTTGTTTCCAATGGTTAGCACTTTCATTTCCACCACAACTTTCTGGTTGCAATTCCAGACTAGCCACCCATGCAACAAAGGCTTTGAATATGGCCAACTTTGGTTCCATAGCCCCAGCCTCTTGTTAGTTCAGAAAAAGATTTCCAATGTTGGGAGTCAAAGACCTCCTATTCCAGTTTCACCCCTTGATTAGATGAGTAGAGGGTTGATCTACTGACCTTAGGCCTCAAGTGTTCAGATAGAAGGTGCTCTTGTTTACTGCATGTTTATTCCTTGTCTGTCGGTTTTCGTCTGGCTGCTTTGATTTCTTTCCTCAAACCAGTGGAAGTTAGTTTTGATGACAAATTGATGACTGAGCATGAATTTGTCTATATGTGTCAGCCCTGTGATAAACTTGTCCAGAGTGTACCCAGCTTCTCAGTTGGTATGTGCTGTTAAAGATCCCTAATCCCCCAACAGCCCTGAACAGGATAAGTGTGTGTAGATGATGGATTGATTAATGGATGAATAACAGTAAGTTAATAAGAACTGTGCTCTGATGGTAACCATTCCTTTGTCTTTATGTTTATTCTTCCTAAACTGTCTTAAAAATATTGTGAACAGAAATAATTTTCCAAAGTTTGTTTGCTGACATAAACATGAGAATCAATCAGTGGGACATTTCATAAAGAGGTCACACTGCTGTGGTGGGTGTCCTCTCTCTTAAAGAGTTTAAAGGAGGCTGAAGCAGAGTTTCAACTCAATTAGGGAGGCACTCATGGTCATGGTGGCAGGACAATAGGCGAATGCTCAGATTTACACAATGTCACAAATGTTTTATTTGTAATTTCTAACCTAAGCATTATATTGACTTTGAAAAGGTAATAGTGTATCTGGGAATGTTTGTTAAAACTGCTTCCATGATTATGAATCTGTTCAGTATTACTACACTGTCTTATATCCATGTTTGCTTGATGTTAAAGTTGCACATTTTGCCACAGCAGTCCAAGTTTAAGGCAGTTACATTTTTACAAATCAAAAGGTAACATAATTATTTGTTGGTGTGCACAGTGGAATTGTTGTAACCCTAAAGAGGGATCATGATGAACTCTACACAGGTTTCTTATTTCACCCTTGCTGCCTACTTTGACACTGGGGTTTTGAAATACTTGTTTTTCATTATCATCATGTCTTTATATATTTTAATTCTTTGTGCCAATGTGTTGCTGATAGTGATTATTTGTATGAACAGAAGTTTACATGAACCTATGTACCTGTTTCTGTGCAGCCTGTTTGTAAATGAACTGTATGGTAGTACAGGGTTGTTTCCATTCCTTCTGCTTCAGATCCTCTCTGACATTCACACTGTTCCTGCTTCTTTTTGTTTCCTGCAGATTTACTGTGTTCATTCATATGGAGCTGTAGAATATTTAAACTTAGCCATCATGTCTTATGACAGATACCTCGCTATCTGTTATCCTCTACAATATAACACACGAATGACATCTAACAAGATTGCCGTACTTATAGCTGTGACATGGTTATACCCCTGTTTTGCAATGGTTGTTTTGTTATCTTTGACTTCTCCTTTGCAACTGTGTGGGAACATCATTTACAAAGTTTACTGTGATACTCACTCTGTTGTCAAACTGGGATGCTCTGACACCACTGTCATTAACATATATGGACTCATTGCTACTTTTAGCACAGTCTTTGGTGCTTTACTTTTAATTCTTTACACTTACATGAAGATTTTTTTAGTTTGTTTTTCTGGTTCTAAACAGACCAGACAAAAAGCTGTCAGTACCTGCACACCTCACCTTGCTTCACTGATCAACTTTTCTTTTGGGGCTAGCTTTGAAATATTACAGAGCAGATTTAATATGAGCAGTGTTCCTAATATGTTGAGAATATTTTTATCATTATATTTTCTCACATGCCCTCCTCTCTTCAACCCTTTATTGTATGGCCTGAAGATGTCCAAAATCTGTGTTATATGTAAAAGTCTAATATCAAATGCAGGCCATTAGAATTGAGTTGTCTAATATGTTTTCATGTTTAGTAAGACTGGAACTCTGTGTTGTTTTATATAATATAACAAATACTGAACATTAACCTTTCAACCTGTTTTTCTTCTGTGAGTACAGGGACTTATATTTACAGCTGTGTGTGCCATGTCCTCTCAGAAATAAATACAATAACAAATATTTGATTATATATAAGCTGACAGGAAATTAAATTTATTATATATTTACTATATTCACATCACATTACATTATGTATAGTATGATAAATGATCAGGAACACAAGTGGAGATTTTGAACATATTTCACATTTTGGCAGACACAGGGTCAAGAAGTAGCCAAAGTCATTGCTCACATTTTCCACAAGATATCTATGTGAGCTGAGCTTTTCAAGCACGACTGCGATAATAACTAAAACTAAAAACAGAGAAAGACTGAGGGCTGTTGAGGAAGAGCTTTGTGTGTGCCTTTCTTTAGTTCCTCACAGAATGTCAACTCTGTATTCATCTAAACAGGCCCAGGTTTCACACTGAGTGAGTATAAACTAATTGAGAGACTAAATTATCATTATATATACTGTATTACATTTTGTAACATTTTTGGTTGGTGGTGTGCCACAGGATTTTTAGAATGTAAAAAATGTGACGTCGCTCAAAAAAGGTTGAAAAACACTGGTCTGCTGTCATGGCTATGAGTCTAGACAGACACAGATGTAACCTCCTGACTAGTTAGAGGAAATCCACAACCATGAGTTGATAATTCTAGTTTTCTTCATTTTTTAAAAATTTATTTCATTGCAAATACTTTTTGATCTGTCTCCTACAGATTCACCCTTTTCATGTGTCATTGTAATACTTGAATTTACTTGAATTTACCCCCCCTTATTCAACAAGAATCTTTTTATATAGAGCAGGTCTAGACCATACTCTTAAGATTATTATAATTAAAGAGAGAGGCCCAACAGATCCCACCATGAGCAGCACTAGGCGACAGTGAGGTGGGGGTGTTAGAGAACAGGGACAGGAGAACATGGCAGACTCTTAAAGATACAGAGGGTGTTTCTGCCTCCTGGACTGAAACTGGGAGAAGGTTCCACAGTAGAGGAGCCTGATAACTGAAGGCTCTGCCTCCCATTCTACTCTTAGAAACTCTGGGAACCACCAGTAAACCAGCGTTCTGGGAGCACAGAGTCCTGGTGGGATTGGAGGGGACTATGAGATCTTTAAGGTAAGATGGAGCCTGACCATTAAGGGCCTTGTATGTGAGGAGGAGGGTTCTGAATTCTACTCTGGATTTGACTGGGAGCCAATGTAGAGAGGCTAACACAGGAGAAATATGGTCTCTTTTCCTAGTTCCTGTCAGTAATCGTGCTGCAGCATTTTGAATCAGCTGCAGAGTCTTTAGAGACTTGTTGGGGCAGCCTGATAATAATGAATTACATTATTCATTAGTCATATATAATTAACAAATAACACATTTGTCATGACAATCCTAAGGTTACTCAATAATAACAAGCCAGCTTTCTTGACTTTAATCAAAATAAAATAATTTCAGACAATAATATGACAGGTTGAGAAAGCGCAAAGTACAAATACAAACACAGTACAAATACAAAAAGGTAGCATGCACACATACGTCATTATCAGGAAAGTGAAAAGAAAATCCTGGCATGCACCTTTTGATACTTTGGTGTTCAGCAATACCTGGGTTCATTTGTGCCTCTGCCAGACATGCAGGAAACTGAAAAGGACCTGACCTGACCCTACTGCAGTTTTATCAAAATGTTCTGAAGTTATTCAATTGTAATTAAAGACAACAGATAGCAATTGTAATTATTTACTTTGGATGCTACTCCTACACTATCAGTAAAAATATATTAAATATGCTATTTTATGATTACAAAGTGCTTTCCCTTTATGCTATTAAATACATTCAGTTAATTCCATGGAGCAAAACATGGTGCACCCAGATGTGTCTAAAACTGCTGATTTGACATCAAACTTTTACATGTAACACGGATTTTGGACAGATTAAGGCCATACATTAGAGGGTTGAAGAGTGGTGGGCATGAAAGAAAATATAACGATAAAAATATTCGCAACATATTAGGTACACTTTTCATATTAAACCTGCTCTGTAATATTTCAAAGCAAGCTCCAAAAGAAAAGTTGAGCAGAGAAGCAAGGTGAGGTGTGCAGGTACTGACAGCTTTTTGTCTGGTCTGTTTAGAACCAGAAAAACAGACTTTAAGAATCTTCACATAAGAGAAAAGGATTAAAATGAGAGGACCAAAGACTGAGAAAGCACTTACAAAAAGTCCATAGATGTTATTCACTGTTGTGTCATAACAGGCCAGTTTAACAATAGAGTGGTTGTCACAGTACACTTTGTTAATTATGTTCCCACACAGCTGTAAAGGGACAATTAAAGGCAATGTAAAAAAATTCACCAGAATTGGTGGTAACCATATTACAGCAATAAGAATGGCAACTTTGTTAAAGGTCATACATGTGTTATATTGTAGAGGATAACAGATAGCGAGGTATCTGTCATAAGACATGATGGCTAAGTTTAAAAATTCTATACTTCCGTAAGAGTACACAAAGAAAATCTGCAAGAAACAAAAGGGAGCAGAAACAGTGTGAATGTCAGAGAGGATCTGAACCATAAGAGATGGAAACAACCCTGTACTACCATACAAACCATTTACAAACAGGCTGCACAGAAACAGGTACATAGGTTCATGTAAACCTCTGTTCATGTAGATAGCTACAATGAGTAAGACATTGGAAAAAATAATGAAAATATATAGAGACATAACAATCAAGAAACATATATATTTAAAAAGCCCAGTGTCAAAGTAGGCAGCAAGTGTGAAATATGAAATCTGTGTGGAGTTTATCATCAGTGTCTTTCTGGTGCACAACAACAATTACATTTGTTTTTAGTTTTAACTGGTAGTTATAATGTAAGTGTTCTCAGTCTTAGCTCGTTTTGCACAATGTGCAACTGAAGCATCAAGTACATAAAAACAGAGGGCAGCATAATTATATCAAACAGACACATTATTATTGATTTAATTTGAACAAACAACCCTAAATGTATCACTTCTTTTTCAAAGTCAATATAACGATTAGATTAAAAATTACAAAACATGTTTGTGGTAATGTGTGAAATTGAGCATTGACCTGCCATCCTGTCACACTGTGTGTCCCTCCTGATGGAGCCAAAACTCTTCTTTGACTTCTTTTAAACTCTTAAAGACAGACGACACCCGCAGCACTGTGACCACAAAATGAAAGGTCCCACCGACTGAACCTGTTTAATACTAATTAATGAAGGATGTTTATTTATGATGTGACCTGTCACAGACATCACCTTATCCGACTTGCGCAGAAGCCTTTGGTTTCCTGTTCTCTTCCAAAATTGTTAATTACCATGTTCCAGATTATTGTGGACCTTGCTCTTATGTTTCTTGTGAAACCAAACTAAAGCACCTCTATCCCTTTCCTTCCTGTCAAAAGAAACTAACCAGTCCTCCCTTTCTTCTTTGCCTCTGATAGGCTCTGAAGGCCTTTTCTGTTTGCTCTCGAACCATCATCATCTTTCACCATTGCCTTTTGTGTCTACATATGAGAAACTTACTCATTGCTTTCTGTCGGACATCTTTTGATTTAGAACATTGAAATGCAACCTCATTCCGCCTTCATTTGATTTTCACACAGCTTTATCCAATATGATTATGGCGACTTTGAGAAAAGGTGGTGAGCACTGTTGCCTTGCAGCAATAATGTCCTGGGTTTCAATCCACAAAGGAATCATGGTATCTGAAATCTTTATTTCCACTATATTGCCAAAAGTATTCACTCGTCTGCCTTCACACGTATATGAACTTGAGTGACATCCCATTCTTAATCCATAGGGTTTAATATGATGTTAGCCCACCTTTTGCAGCTATAACAGCTTCGATTATTCTGGGCAGGCTTCCCACAAGGTTTTGGAGTGTGTTTATGGGAATTTTTGACCATTCTTCCAGAAGCTCATTTGTGAGGTCAGACACTGATGTTGGACAAGAAGGCCTGGCTCACAGTCTCTGCTCTAATTCATCCCAAAGGTGTTCTGTCGGGTGTTGAGGTCAGGACTCTGTGCAGACCAGTCAAGTTCTTCCACACCAAACTTGTTCATCCATGTCTTTATGGACCTTGCTTTATGCACTGGTGCACAGTCATGTTGGAACAGGAAGGGGCCATCCCCAAACTGTTCCCACAAAGTTGGGAAATATGAAATTGCAATATAGTGCATGTAGTTTGAATGTTCTCCTCCTGTGGGTTTCCTTCTCCAAATTGAAGACATTTTTGGTTTGGTTAATTTATAGCTCTAAATTGCCCATAAATAGATTTGAGAATGGTTGTCAGTATACTGTATGTCAGTCCTGTGATGTCTTGAGACTTGTCTGGGATAAATGGACATGGATGTATGGATAAATAGATGGATGAAAGGAGCACAACTAACTGAAACACATGCTTTTAGGATACTCAAATTAGATGGTTCGTAAACTCTGGGATTAGTTTTAGGGTTAGCCTTCCCAAATAACAGCAGGCTACAAAGTCTTCTCCTTTGCTGACATACATTAAACATGAGTGCTTTTCATAATGAGGTCACTGCTACTGTGGGTGTCTTGTCTTTAAAAGTTTAAAAGAAGTTGAAGCAGAGTTTCAACTCAGTGAGGACAGGCTCACATTATGAGTACAGCAGGACAGCAGGTGAATGCTCACATTTACACAATGTCACAGATTTAGTTTTGTAATTTCTAACCAAAACATCACAGTGACTTTGAAATCCAATGGATCATTTAGATATGCCTTTTACAACAGTTTCCATGATAATGAATTTGTTTTGCATTACTACAATAATTTCTGTTCATGTGTGCTTTATGTTTAAGTTGAAAATTGTGCCAAACAAGTCTGAATTGAAGCTAGTTAAATTTTTACAAATCTATAACAAAAGGTAGCTTAATTATTGTTTTGTGTGCACAGTAAAATTGTTGAGAACATCCAGAAGGATCATGATGAACTCTCAGTTATATAGTTTATTTCAGTTTGGCAAATCTACAAAAAATGTCATTTTACAAGACATAGATCAGAGAGGTCAATAAAACACACATATAAATAGAAGAAATATGTTACCCTAACCCTGTTCAAACTTGTGTACCAAATAGTTGATCATGATGAACTCTACACAGGTTTCATATTTCACACTTGCTGCCTACTTTGACACTGGAACTTTTAAGTACTTCTATTTCATGATTGTTCTCTCTTTATACATTTTTATTGTCAGCATAAACATTTTCCTGATAGTGATTATCTGTATGAACAGAAGTTTACATGAACCTATGTACCTGTTTCTGTGCAGCCTGTTTGTAAATGAACTGTATGGTAGTACAGGGTTGTTTCCATCTCTTATGGTTCAGATCCTCTCTGACATTCACACTGTTCCTGCTTCTTTTTGTTTCCTGCAGATTTATTGTGTTCACACGTATGGAGCTGTAGAATATTTAAACTTAGCCATCATGTCTTATGACAGATACCTCGCTATCTGTTATCCTCTACAATATAACACACGTATCACATCTAACAAGATTGCCATGCTTATAGCTGTAACATGGCTCTACCCTTTGCTTGCATGTATTGTCACAATATATTTGAATTCCCATTCACAGCTGTGTGGGAACATCATTTACAAAGTTTACTGTGATAGTCACTCTGTTGTCAAGCTTGCATGTTCAGAATCCCTTGTAGCTAATATATATGGGCTTATTGCATCTTTCGGCACAATCTTTGGTGCTTTGATTTTTATTATATTCACTTACATTAAAATTTTTCTAGTTTGTTTCTCTGGTTCTAAGCAGACCAGACAAAAAGCTGTCAGTACCTGCACACCTCACCTTGCTTCTATCATTAACTTTTCTGTTGGGGCTAGCTTTGAATTATTACAGAGCAGGTTTAACATGACAAGAGTCCCAAATATGTTGCGAATTTTCTTATCATTATACTGGCTTACATGCCAGCCACTCTTCAACCCTGTAATGTATGGCCTGAATCTGTCCAAAATCCGTATGACTGGTAAAAGTCTGATATCAAATGTAGGCTATTAATATTAAGTCATCTAAGAGATCTACTCACTGACTTTAATTTGATCTGACCGTTTAGTATTTTAATGCAGAACTGTGCATGTTCTCATAATGTAAAAAATAAAGTAAATGAACTGAACTTCTCGACCTGTTTGGCCTCTGTAGATATAGGGATATAACGTCCCCAATACTGCTTTACAGTTGAATGTATTTGATAAAACATAAGAACTCAAAATTACCTCCGTAAGTATTTATTTATCTTTAATTCTTATTACCTTATGTAAATTACAGCTGTGATCCATGCTATATGGCTATGGGTCTTAATTGGATTCTACTGAGCACTACTGCACAGATATTTTCAAAATGTACAAATCATATGTATGACTGAAGATAATATAATAGCAAACACAGAACATAGTCATTTCTTTAAATTAAATTTGCATTCATGATTTTTTTTTTTTTATGTTTCTACCTCTTCCGCCTGTTTCTTGTGCTTCTGTAACATTTGAATGACCCCTCTCTAAAAGTCTTGTATTTTCTTATTTATGCTGACGAGGTGGTGGGGATACAGGTAACTTAGTGTCTTAGTGGCAAATCTAGAGTAAAAATAATTATAGACCAATTGCCTTGACTCTAATTGAAATGAAGTAATCTTACAGAATAATAATGCTACAGGTTGAGAGTGAGTTCAGAATCCCATCAAATATCAGGTAGGCTCACATTTCACAAGATTATCCAACTACATGGCCTGAAAAGTTACTCCTGATCTTCCCCTTATTATACTGAAGTGCATATGTGGATGTAGGAAGTTGTTCACCAGCATCAGCAAAGTATACATAAAGTATCAAAAGTCAAAATACTCTAAATGTAAAATAGCCCCTCTCAGAATATCGTGTTAATAAATATGCTTTATTGTATTATTATTTATTCTTTTTGATGAATTAATGTAAGATTAAACATTTTATTGATCCCAGGAGTGAAATGTAACATTACACCATCAGAAGAAATAGATGACAGAGGTCAGTGTACAAATAAGTAGAAAAAATATGTTACCCTAACCCGGAACCTCTAACCCCCTAGCAACTAACCATAAGACCAACATTAAATGGTAAAAATCTACAAGTTCAATTTGCTTATAATCTAATGACACAATGAATATAATACAGATGTAATAACAATAATACAACTATAATATGATCAGTATAGTAGAACTACACATATACAAATACGAGAACAATGATATGTAAACAGTATTTTAATCTTGCTTTAATGATGGTTTAGTTGGACGTAATATCAACCAGTTTCTGTACTGTAGTCTGATCCATAATTCAATTCAGTTCAGTTCAGTTTTATTTATATAGCGCTGAATCACAACAAAAGTCATCTTGGGGATGGCTGTGGCTCAGGAGGTAGAGCAGGTTCGATCCCCAGCTTCTCCAGTTTGTGTCGAAGTATCCTTGGGCAAGATACTGAACCCCACGTTGCCCCAGATGTGTGTATCCTTGGTGTGTGAATGGGTGTGGATGTGTTAGAGCGCTTTGTGCGTAGAGCAAGCACTGTATGAATGTGTGTGTGAATGGGTGAACGTGACACGTAGTGGAAAGCACTTTGAGTGGTCGATACAACTAGAAAAGCGCTATATAAGTACAAGTCCATTTACCATTTACTCAAGGCACTTTTCATATAGAGGAGGTCTAGACCCAAGTAAACACAGTAAATCTGCAGGAAACAAAAGGGAACAAATACAGTGTGAATGTCAGAGAGGATCTGAAGCAGAAGGAATGGAAACAACCCTGTACTACCATACAGTTCATTTACAAACAGGCTGCACAGAAACAGGTACATAGATTCATGTAAACTTCTGTTCATGTAGATAGCTACAATGAGAGAGAGAGCGTCTTCAGAATCCAAACCATCAGAGGCAAAGCAGAAAGAGAGATGTCAACACAGATGTGGACCAGGTGCTTGAGTTTTGTCTTGCAGAGGACATTGGCATGGGAGTCATATCTACAGTAGTCCTGATTACATGGACCTTTGGAAGAGTAGAAACGTAAACCCAGGATTTGTGAACAAGCCAGAGACATGGAAACCCAGAAGGGAATTGGAGACTTTATGACGCAACATACAAAGAATGGGGAAAGTTTTTCTCCAGGCAACAAAGGAGGAAAATTAAAACTCAGAGAATCAACACCTGGAATTTACAGAAAGGACCGTGGGAAGAAGCGCCACCAAGTGTTTGATGGTAGTGTGTCCTTCATTAAGGCCATCTGTTCACAGAAACTGCCATTTAAAACATTCCTGCAGAATAATAACCTGCTGCCAGAATCACCATCATCAGTGTATTCAGACTGGAGTTTCTGATCTGTCTTGGGATCACAGGAATCTCTCTAATATCATCCATTATTGGTAACAGTCTCATCAGTGTCCCATCTTCAGACATGGGAAAAAAGTTGATTACAAATATATTTCAGCAGGTTTTTGTTAATAAAATCAAGACTACTGCCACTCACACCCTGGCTCCTGTTGACCTATGAGGTCAGACTGACAGTGGCCAACAAGAGTCTGATCCCACAGGACCTCCTGCTATATCATTTGAACAAAGCCCAATATGACAGTTTTACATATTTACTGCAATATCAATTTAGTAATGATACATCTCTAAAAAGGTTCAAACAAATTAGATTTTCATCCACTAAACATACCTATTTTATCTTACCTCTACTGGACCAACATGTAGACCTTTTCTGCTGTGATTTCGTGCTCTACAAAATATATAAATTGACTTGACTACACAGTCTCCTTTTAGTGGCATAACCAGCTGATAACATAATAAACATACATGTTGACTGTCATGGATTATGTATTGGTGAGATGATTTTTACAGAAATTAATTCAAACCAACGGCTCTTTAGGGGGGAGGAAGTTTATCTAAAAACTGATAATAATTTAGAAAATAAATGTGAATTAAACAGGATTTTGTATTTTGGATAAGAATGACAACCTATTACCTATTTCCTATGTGTGGAGTTGTTTTTCACTTCTATTTTCTATTCCAAGAACTATCTAAGAATGTTTGTGCTTGTGTGGTTGCTGCAGCAACTCCAGCTGAAAACAAACACTATCCTTCCTGTGGTGGCACTACACAGGAGGCTAAAGACCCAAAACAAAGGCCTTATTGCCTCTGCAGTGTCCAAGTGTCCGCACAGACTCCGGTCTCTGGGGTCCGGCCTTGTGTTTTGTTACAGATGAAAATAGCTTCTGTTGATGAAGCTGTTAGAGAGAGGAGCTCCACTGGGACTCATTACTGAGAGATGATGAAACCACACATCAGAGTCTCCACTGACTCTCTGTCCACCACACATCACTCTGGCCTAAACTATGAAAATTAAACATCTTTTAATGCAGAAACATCTATGTAATAGACAACAATTTCCCACAGGGGATTAATAAAGGATTCTCATTCTGGTAATTACCTGTAGATGACATAAAGTCATAAAGTACCATTAAAGAATAAAGTAATGGTATTTCCAAGTCCTTTATTACTTCATTTATTTCTATACAGTTACGTTTTTGAAGACAAGCACAAAAGACATAACAACCTCCTGCTCAATCAACTCTGCAGCCATTTGAGGAAATTATGAACATAAATGTGTTTACATCAAGTGCAGCGGTGAAAGGCCTGCCAAATAGGCTCAAAGACAGAGATATAGAGGACGTTTGCCATAAGTATCAAAGAATGTCAGCAGAGTTTATGGACTTTTGGACTTTTTAAGTTAATGCAAATATTGATAATAGAGAATTTAAAAATCAACAAAAATCAACCATTTTACTAACATAAACAGAGATCACTGACATTTAGACAAGATTCCTCTAGAATGGCTTTTTATTAGAAACTATGATCAAGATATGTAGAGTTTAGGAAATTTTGCAGTGTAATTTGTGTTACTTTAATACAGTCTGGTGTTAACGTGCAGAAAAGTGATGAATATATAATATATCCATCTTCTTCTATAGCTGTTTTATCTCTTTGACATGTGTTTGATCACCTCTCTGCAGATGGATATCTATCATCTGTTCCACATAGAAGTTTCCATTATTGTGTTGCTCTCTGAGCTTGATACTTAGTATACTAGTAATTTACTTAGTAATACTAATAGTTTTAGTAATACTAATAGTTTTAAGCTTCCTCTGTAATTAGTTTGGGCCTGAGTAATCTCAGATGAGCTTTCACTACTTCATATAAGACTCCTGATTAACTCCCTTATGCTGTGTGATTTCTAATGTATAGTTAGGGCATTATAATGTATAAAACCTCAAAAGGATAACTACACTCAGATCAGGATAGGAGGAGTGAAGCATCTGTGGCAGTCCTTTTTATGGAAGTTCAAGTGGGGCCCCACATGCCTGTTTGTCAAGTAGTCCCCTTGCAGTTTTACAGATTTAAGTTCTCATTACTGTCTTATATCACATGCTGTTCTGACCTTACTGCAATTCACAGAAACAGCCACCCAGGTTTCAGTGGTTTCCTTCTTCTTGACCCTTAGATCCCCTCAAACCATATTAGGTGTTCTCTGGGTTATAGTGCTGACAGGCCCCATTACCTTTTAGGGGGTAGACAGGAGTCTGACTCTCCTTTGTCATTTTATCAGTTCTGGCCAGTCACACTCAAATCACCATGGGTAGGATTCCCGTCCAACATGGCTGAGGTCAACACTATGCCACTGGGCCTCCCCCTACCTGAACCACAGCTACCCCCATGTCCCCAGGCGTTCATTGTAAGCTATCTGCATTTGGATTGTTAGTCCCCAGCTCATATTTCCATTTATTCCTTTGGCAGATGTAAATATAGGCCAGGAGCCAAAAATCAGAATGCAGACACCAAACTTTTGATGGGGAAGATATGATTATCCCACCACTGCTCCATTGGCCCCATATCTATTGTGTTGTCCCCTTTAAACCTTGAGTGAACGCACATTCAAGTGGTAAAAGATCTAATTTAAAATAGAAGAGAAGTGCTCCAATAAAATTGTGGGAGCTCCCGCAAGAACTTAATGAAAGCCTATTGTAAGAGCAATAATACAATAATCTGATGGAGTAATTAAGTAAATTTTGGACAGTAATTGTCAATTTGAAAGAATAAATTGCAAATCTATTCAGATTAGCAACAATTTTGCCATTCAGCTATCCAGACTCAGTTCTGTTCTTTTTACAGGAATAACTTTTCATTTGTTTAGTGCCTTTGAATAATAAAAAAATTATATTCTGTTACGTGGCACTGTTGCACTGTGGGATTTTCAGTCCGACTCTGCCCCTGCGATGACCCTGTCAGACAGAGAATATTAAAGAGCTGATTCAGGACTCAGGGGTTCATGGGTTTGCAGGTGGATGGATGGGTTACTGCAGAAAGGACAGTGCCTGAAATCATCAACCTGCAGACAACTCCTGAACACCAACCAGTAAAAATTTGATTTCCTTGACTCAGACACAAATCTGCCTTACTCAACATAGATACATTTCTGGAAGACACCAGCGCAACTGAACTGAAAATAGGTTAAATAATCGCTCTCCACAGGCTGGATCTTTTGATTAATTGTCATGTATTTTAAGCTTTGTGTTCAAAGGAAAATGAGCTGCCTTCTGCTCTTTGTGCAATTTGTTTGTGAAAATGTTTCATGGTGTTGATGTATTAATTAATGTATTTCCTTATGCAGATATTTGCTGTGGAGCCCTCTCACAGTTCTCCTGAAGCCAGAAGAAATATGCACTTTGAAATATTAAGAAAATGAAATGTGGTAAATGTGGCTATGTATCTGGTGGCATGGTTTCTCCGCATGTCTGAAGTTATCTCACTTTTGTTTACATAGCTGGAAATCACAAAATTCCCACAGAGGCCTTTACAATCTACTACATTCAAGACCCTGTATGTTAGAGCCTCTGTTCATTTCACTCTCCCGTGTGGCATCAAAATTACAGGAAACATCACCAAAAGACACTGGTAGGCCTAAAGAGACAAGATAATCATTAGGAGTTTGGGTCTTATGTTATCATAGCAGATGTGTTGTTGATGTGTGTCCAGAATCTTGGCAGATGTCACCACAGTCTGTTGTTCTCATGTTGCTGATATTCTTGCTACTATTGTTGTGTTGACTGCTCCTTATTTCTGTCAGTCAGAATACAGAACTATAGTTAATACCAGGGAGTTTGGTACAGTAGGAAGCTACTAGTTGCAGCCGACCTTTGGGCCTAACAAAACCTGCAAAATGTTTAGAAAACCTGAAGTCATGACAAAGACAGCTGAGCTGTGAGGATGTTGAGGAGTGAAGGTTTGAGGAATATCAGGTGGAAGTAGAATCTAAAACTGGTCTGTTACAGTTTTGCAGTAGCTGTACACTGCACATGTTTCATGGTTGAATTAAAAAATCATCACAGATTGTGGTATATTGTGGAAATGAGTGACAGGATCTTCAAACAAAATGAAGCAAATCACTGAAAAAAAACAACCCTGGCAATGATAGAAATAAGTTAATCTCTGTTAAAAACAGGACTAATTTCAGCCCATTATTGTGACTGTTTTTAACTGTATTTAAAATATGTTTTTAGGACTCTGACAGTAATAGATTATTGGGGAATTCAATGTACACAAATTCATAAACAAATGAAAAAAAGAGAAAAGGTTAATCTGCTTTTTGTCTGTCATCATGTTACAGTTATATTCACATTTAGTTACAGACATTGAATTATACATGGAAAATCATCACTGTTTGTCAGCAGATCGTACTCTGTTTTCACTCTGGATTGTCAAACATAACTGATATAAAATTTCACTTTATCAGAAACAGTTTAACTCCTTGCACATATTTTATATTTAACATTTATTGATTCTTTATTCATTTTTGTCATTGTGATTCTCAATATTACAAATCTATGGTTTAGATGTCCACTCTGTTAACATGACATCTGTTAGATATTTTCATGATTTCATTCTTTTATGTTTTTCAAATTGTAAAGGCCTATGACGCAAATTTGCAAATATTTCTGACATCGAGCTATATAGAAATAATCTGAGTTAATGGTTTAGATTTAGTTTTTGGCTGGCATTGCTTAGACAGTGACAGTTTTATTTTGTTAGGCTACAGGGCATCTTACAAGAACTAATCATTGTGTCTCTGTTTTCAGGCTTATTGAGCTAAAACCTTGGACCTGGAGGTTTTAGGAGGAGGGGAGGATGGACAACGTCTCCTCACACAAACACTTTATCCTCAATGGCTTCAATGAACTCGGAGCACTGAGGCCCGTCCTCTTCATCCCATTCTCCATCATGTTCATTGTGTCACTGTCCGCAAACTCCCTGCTGATATACATCATCATTTCACAGAGAAGCCTCCACTCACCGATGTGCATCCTCATTGCCGGCATGGCATTTGTGGACCTGAGCCTCCCGGTGTTTTATGTCCCAAACATGTTGCTGAGCTTCTTGTTTGACTGGAGGGGGATCTCTCTGATGGGCTGTCTGGTTCAGATGTTCCTCATTCACTTTGTAGGAAGTTTTCCGTCCACATTTTTGGTATGGATGGCGCTGGACCGCTACTTTGCCATCTGTACACCACTTTACTACCATGAACGCATGGCTTTACCAAGATTCCTCAAGTTTGTGATCCCTCTTGTGATCAGAAATGTGGTTATAATTTTGGTGGTTGTGACTTTGGCAGGAAGGTTGTCATTTTGCTTCAGAAACGTGATAAACCACTGTTTCTGTGAGCACATGGCCTTGGTGGAGTTGGCCTGTGGAAGCACAGCCATCAACAGTCTGGTGGGGTTGATGTTTTTGTTCCTTGTCATTGTGGTTGATTTCTTAATCATCACCACCTCTTATATCATCATATTCAGCTCTGTCCTGAGGTCAAGAACTTCAGGTGTCAAAGCTCTTCATACCTGTGTCACCCACCTTGTGGTCATCAGTGTCAGCCTGATCATTGTACTCACTGCTTCCCTCTCATATCGGGTCAGAAACAATCTCCCTGCAACCATTCGCGTTTTCCTCAGCACCATGTACTCCCTGTTCCCGAGCTGTTTCAACCCAATCATCTATGGGATTAGAACCAAAGAGATCCGACAGCACATCCTGAAGACACTGTTGTGCTGTCGCCTTGTCCAGACTGTGCCCCACTCTTAAGAAGTGAATAAAAATATAGTGAGATATCTCTGTTGAAAAAGTAGATTAAATTTTTTGACAGAAGTAAAAATAGTCATGATAGTATAAATCATAATACATTAAATCAAAATTATGAGATATTCCAGACACCCTGTTCCCCAGTAACATTTTCCACTCCCCCAGGGGGAAGTTCCCAGGCCAGATGGTATGTTATGCTTCCAGCAAGTTCTGGGTGTACCCCGGGGTTTTCTCTCAGTTGGATGTGCCATGTGAAACATAGAACATAGATCAGCAGTTTCATCTTTAGGCTCAGCTCCTTTTGCACAACAGCAGTCTTGTTGTTGATGCTGCACCAATCCACCTGATAAGTTTCCTGGTACATCCTACCCTCACTCATGGACAAGACCCTGAGATATTTAAACTCCTTAACTTTAAGCAGCAACTCCCCCCCAATCCAGAGGGAGCAATTCACCAGTTTCTTGGAGAACCTTGGCCTCAGTATTGGAGGTGATGACCCTGATCCAGACTGCTTCAGACTTGGCTGCAAACCACATTAGTAAACTCTGAAGTTCACTGTCTGATTAAGCTAACAGAACCACACCATCTGCAAAGAGCAGAGATGCAATTCTGAGGTGTGGCCATCAAGGTGGTGGTGGACACCAACAGTGACAGAGGCCTTTTGAACCTGGATCACCCAGGTCTCCTTAAGCAGCACCCAAGAAACCAAGACTGCAGCTTTGATAGTCACCAAACCAAAGGAAGGACTTTTGGTTTGCCTTAATGAGGTTGTAGTGAACTGTCTTAAAACTCAGCTTTGCCCAGGATATTGTCACTATAAGAACGTGCTTCACTTCAGTTAGGTTATTGTGGGTTATCAGAAGTAACATTTTAGGGACCCTCTAAACACAATTGACACATCCTTTGTGGAGGAGGTAGGGTTGGAGGACTTAGGGAAAGCTTTTTTTTTTTCTTTTTTTTTACTCCTCAGCTGTCCAAAAACTCAATTCTCGGCCCTCTTTCCCACTGCCCCCACCTCCACCATCTTAATAGCCTTTGGACTTGTGTATGCAACCACTGGAATGCACTTTTAATATTTTTATGCACTTTAATTATAGTTTTTACATTATTTTTTACCAACACTTTTATTTGTGTATGTTTGAGATGTGCGTGTGAGTGAGTCTTGCAGAGCTGTTTTAAATTTCGTTGTATTTTTTTTTTTTAATGCAATGACAATAAAGACATTCTTCTTCTTCTTTTTGGCCAATTACAATAATATTAGAATACAATCACTGCTCGTTCATGGTGAAATAATCCACAGTGGTGAAAAGTAAATTCTCATGCTTTTGACTTAAAGAGTTGTACTTCAGTCTACTGTATGGAAATTTCATGTTAAAAGTGATGATTTTGACTGAGCAAAAAAAAAGTTCTGCTCAATCAACTGACTGTAACTCCCAGGACAGTGTCCTGCTTATTGGTAACACCAGGGTAATCTCTTTAACCTAAAGGCCACATCGTGATTTGATATTTTGTTCAATCCCAGATTAAATCATGTGAAAACTTTTGTTGACAATCCAAAACAATGGTCTTAGGTCTCATTGTGAGTCATTGCTCGCTGGGATTTTCAGTCTGTCACACCAACAGTGTGACGAGGTATTGGAGTTTGTCTCTGCAGCCAATAAGAACATCAGACAGAGAATATTAAAGTGCTGAGTCAACTGTTTCAGCAAGGACATCAGCTGATATCATCGACCTGCAGACCTGGGACATGTTTAGAGACGAACTCCCAAACACCACCAACAAGTAAAACTGCTGATTTCTTTTCTACAGAGCTGAACTGTCAGCAGCTCTACATGTTTAACTTTTCATGTTTGAGTCCTTCAATCTGATTTTCTTCAGACTAGTGTACAGACTGTGGTTGTAGTGATTTGATTTGTAACATTTCTAGTTAAATTTCTCTTTTCACTGGCCTAATCTTTTGATTGATTTCAGTATCTTTTCAGTGTGTCTTCAGTTCTCTCTTCAGTGTGAAACCAAACACTCTGGGGAGAGATGAGCCACCTCTGCTCTTTGTGAGGTTTGTTTGTGAGTTTTTTTTCCCCAAGGATGTGTCATTCTGTTGATTCATTTCAAAGTTACTGAATAAAGAGACCATTCTTTTAAAGGTTAAGAAAATACCATGACCACCAAAAGACTCTGATAGTACTAAAGAGACAAGATAATCATTAGGAGTTTGGGTCTTATGTTATCACAGTAGATATGTTGGGTATTCTGCTGAATATATCCAGAATCTTGGCAGGTGTCACCACAGTTTGTTGTTCTCATGTTAGATTTAATCTTTATTGTCATTACAATTAATGCTCAGTATCAAATACAACAAAATTATCTGTGGCTCATATGTCTAGTGCTAAAAAATAAACATATATAAAATAAGTGATAGACACCAATGAAATCAACATGTGACTTTAAAAGACAGCCATTAAAATATTAAGTGGGTTATTGGTCATCTATAATATTGCACTTCACATATGGCTTAAATATTGCTCATAAAGTTGCAGTGTAAGACATTCAAGTGTTCTGTATATTGCACATCATTTATTGTTTATTGCACGTATGGCCCAGGGAAAGAAACTGTTTGTGAATCTGGTGGTTGGTGTTGTTGATATCCCTTCTACTCATGTTGATCTGTTGACTGCTCATTTTTTCTGTGGGAAAAAAACTTGTAACAGACCACCTGTGTAGTTCAACTAAGTTCTGAAGGTTTTTTTGTTTTTTTGAGCCCATGTGACTGCACTGCACGTTTCATATACTGATTGGCTGTTTTCTTAGTTCTGATTGTCAAATATTACTGATGTAAAACTGAACTTTATCAGAAACAGTTTATTACATTTATTATTTCTTTACTCAGTTTTGTTTCTCCATATTGTAAATGGTCTATGGTTTAGCTGTCTACTCTGTAAAGATCAGATTGTTATATGTTTTACAGATTGTAAAGGCATATGATACAAATCTGCAAATATTTCTGACATTGAACTGTACAGAAATAATCTTACTTAATATCTTAGATTAAGTTAGTTAGTTGCTTAGACAGAGACAAAGTTATTTTGTCAGACTACGAGGCATCTAACAGGAACTAATCATAGTGTCTCTCTGTTTTCAGGCTGATTGGTTTAAAGCCCTTAATGAGGAGGTTTTAGGAGGAAGGGAGGATGGACAACGTCTCACACAAACACTTTATCCTCAACGGCTTTGATGAACTCGGAGCACTGAGGCCCGTCCTCTTCATCCCATTCTCCATCATGTTCATTGTGTCACTGTCGGCCAACTCCCTGCTGATATACATCATCATTTCACAGAGAAGCCTCCACTCACCGATGTACATCCTCATTGCCGGCATGGCATTTGTAGACCTGAGCCTCCCGGTGTTTTTTGTCCCCAACATGTTGCTGAGCTTCTTGTTTGACTGGAGGGGGATCTCTCTGATGGGCTGTCTGGTTCAGATGTTCCTCATTCACTTTGTAGGATCTTTTCAGTCCACATTACTGGTATGGATGGCGCTGGACCGCTACTTTGCCATCTGCATGCCACTCTACTACCATGAACATATGGTTTTACCAAAATTCCTCAAGTTTGTGATCCCACTTGTGATCAGAAACATCCTCATGATCACAGTGTTAGTGAGTTTAGCAGGAACATTGTCATTCTGTGCTTCAAATGTGATAAACCACTGTTTCTGTGAGCACATGGCCTTGGTGGAGCTGGCCTGTGGAAAAACTGCCATCAACAGCCTGGTGGGGTTACTGACTGTGTTCCTCACTCCTGTAGCTGATGCCATCTTTATCGCTGTCTCTTATGTGGTGATATTTAGGTCTGTGCTGAAATCTGGCAGATCAAGTATCAAAGCACTTGATACCACCATCACCCACATTGTGGTCATCAGCGTCAGCCTGACTGTGGCACTTATTGCTTTCCTGTCATACCGGATCAGAAATGGTCTTCCTGCTGCAATGCGTGTTTTCTTCAGCACCATGTACCTGCTGTTCCCAAGCTGTTTCAACCCGATCATCTACGGCATCAGGACCACTGAGATCCGAAAGCACATCCTGAAGAAGCTGACATTCTGTTGCTTTGTCCAAAATGTGCCCCAGTCTTTAAGAAACCAGAAAAAAACAGTGATGTAAAATATCTCTATTATAAATAGGCTCATTTCTATGAGGAAAACAAATATATTAGAACTTTTAAATGATAAAAATGAAAATCTTGGTGCAAGTTGCATAAAAATTAGGTTAAAGTGTGGATACTCATGAGCTCAGGTGATGCTTTATCACTAGAAGTAGTAACTAGTAGGCACAAGATATCCACAACAAACACCATGTTTGAGCTTAAGTAGGTGGTAACTAAAAGTGTAATCAGTACCACAACTCCATCGATCATCATAACATCTGCAACTGTATGTGTTGGACACCTGGGGGAGAGCTGTAAGCCAATCACTACCTGGTGTTGAGTTGGATCAGGTGGTGGCTCCCCCACCACCAAACCAAATGTTTTACAAGGGTGAACTGTGAATGTCTGGCTGAGGTCCTTTACTGCAGGCTCTTCAACCTACATCTCTGGAGAGACTGGGGTCATGGAGTATGCCATGTTCAAAGCCTCCATGTTGGAGGCAACTGCTCAGACCTGTGGTAAGGTTATATGTGGCTGTCAGGATGGTAATTTGAGAACATGGCAGACACCAGCAGTGAAGGGGGCCTTTTGGGCCCAGGCCAGGAATGCAGCTTTGATAGTCACCAAACCAAAGAGAAGGACTTCTGGTTTGCCATAATGAGGTTGTAGTGAACTGTCTAAAAACTCAATGAGGTTAGGCAGAGCTTTGCCAGAGGATGTTGTCAGTATCAGGACCTGCTGCACTTCACTGTAGTTATCATGGGTTATTGGAAATTGCATTTTAGAGAACTTCTAAACATAACCTACACATACTCTGTGGAAGAGATAGGGTTGGAGGACTTTGGGAAAGCTTGACCCTCTGGCAGAAGTCACTGATGTAGTTATAAGCTCTTTAGGCTCCAGAGGTGACATTCAACCCGTGTCTACATTATAGGACACATGGTGACTATTACCATGTCTCTACATTAAATACCAACTAATCAGAATATAGCATGAAATAACACTGCAGAACATAAGACATAGGTTTGATTTTTGCAGTTCCAGGAGCACTGTTTAGACAAAAATACTCTGAGTGCGAAGTTTTCCAAACATGGTGTCTCATTTTGGCTGTGTGATGCCACTGGTCTCTGGGATTTTCATTCCATCACACCGACAGTATGATTTTTGGACAGCCAATGACAACATCAGACAGAGAGCATTAAAGTGGTGACGCAGAGGTTCAGTAGTGACAAGAGGATGGAGGGATGACTGCAGGAAGGTCAGCAGCTGATATCATCAACCTGCAGAACTGGGATGCATTTTGAGTGCAATAGTGCATCAATCAGACAGTGGAGGGGGATTATTTTAGTTGTCATATATCTTGATTCTAGTGATTTGATTTGTGACATTTTGTGTATTTAATGTAGTTAATTTAGTTCACTCCAGTGGCTGAAATTTTTGATTGATTTCCATATCTTTTCAGTGTGTCTTCAGTTCTCTCTTCGATGTGAAAAACGATGAGCCACCTCTGCTCTTTGTGAGGTTTGTTTGTGAGTTTTTTTTTTCCCAGAGATATTTCATGATTTTGATGTAGTACTTCTTCCTATCAAACCCTTTCAGATTTCTCTTGAAGCCAGAAGAGAAGTTTACTGTTAAATGTTAAGAGAATGTGGTTGTCTGTTACTTTGTGACAGACAATAAAATTGTTCTATTCTATTCTATTAATGTAGCTGTGTGTCTGATAGCCATGGTTTCTCAACATGTTTATCATCAGCTCAGTTTTATTTTTTATCGCTGAAAATCACAGCTTCCCCTTAGAGGCCTTTACATTCTATAGCTACAACATTCAGTACCCTATGTCTTAGATCCTCAGTTTAGAGAAGGTAAAACTCTCCCTTCTATCAAGTGGCCTCAAAACCACAGGATCAGGAAACATGTTCTCATGTTGCTGATATTCTTCCTACTAATGTTGATCTGTTGACTGCTTTTTCTGTTTGCCAAACTACACAAGTGGTCTGTTGCAAGTTTTTACTCTCTCTGATGAAGTTATCAGTTTTTGCCGAGACCCTGTGAGAAAAGTAGCTCTGCACTGCATGTTTCATTTTTGAATAGATTTAAATACACAATCCATGATCCAAATGTAAAACATCTGCAATAGCAAAAGTCATATTAATAAAGTCCGAAAAAAAATCTCTTTTATAATAGTTAATAAATCATTACAGATCATGTTGGCATGATCTGGAAATGAGTGGCATTTAGAGTGGAATGAGTGGAAATGAGGGATCTTTAAACAAAATGAGACAATTTACTGCAGTTTCTCATGACTAAAAACGAACCCTGAAGATAATTGAAATACACTCATTTCTGTTAAAAACAGGACACCAACCCATTACTGTGACTGTTTTCAGTTTTATTTAAAGATTTTTAGGACACAGTAACAGATAGTAATAGGTAACTGGGGAATTAATGAACAACACTTCATAAACAAATGAAAAAAAGACAAAAAGTTGATCATTATTATTATTATATGAAAAATAATCACTATGTGATTGTCAGCTGATCATACAAACTTTATCAGAAAATTAAACTCATTATATACATATACATATATATATATATATTTAAAAATAGATTTCTTTATCCAGTTTTGCAACTGTGTTTCTCCATACTGTAAATCTACCATTTAGCCGTCTACTCTGTAAAGACAAGATCAGTTACATATTCATGGTCTGATTGTTTTAAGTTTTACAGATTGAAAATTTTATGATGCAAATTTGCAGATATTGTTGATACAAAGTTATATCAAATAATCTGACTCAATAACTTAGATTTTGTTGTTGACTGCCATTTCTTAGATACTTGTTATTTTGTCAGGCTACAAGACACCTTACAAGAACTAATCATTGTGTCTCTGTTTTCAGGCTTATTGAGCTAAAACCTTGGACCTGGAGGTTTTAGGAGGAAGGGAGGATGGACAACGTCTCCTCACACAAACACTTTATCCTCAATGGCTTCAATGAACTCGGAGCACTGAGGCCCGTCCTCTTCATCCCATTCTCCATCATGTTTGTTGTGTCACTGTCCGCAAACTCCCTGCTGCTGTATGTTGTCATTTCACAGAGAAGCCTCCACTCACCGATGTACATCCTCATTGCCGGCATTGCGTGCGTGGACCTGAGCTTCCCGGTGATCTTCGTCCCCAACATGTTGCTGAGCTTCTTGTTTGACTGGAGGGGAATCTCTCTGATTGGCTGTCTGGTTCAGATGTTCTTTATTCACTTTTTTGGAGCTTTTCAGTCCACGTTTTTGGCATGGATGGCACTGGACCGCTACTTTCGCCATCTGCACACCACTCTACTACCATGAACGCATGGCTTTACAAAAATTTCTCAAGTTTGTGATCCCTCTTGTGATCAGGAACATGTTCACAGTCTTGCTGGTTGTGACTTTGGCAGGAAGGTTGTCATTCTGCTTCAGAAACATGATAAATCACTGTTTCTGTGAGCACATGGCCTTGGTGGAGTTGGCCTGTGGAAGCACAGCCATCAACAGTCTTTTGGGGTTGATCTCAGTGTTCCTTGTCACTGTGGTTGATATCTTCATTACCATCATCTCTTACATCATCATTTTTAGGTCTGTCTTGACTTCAGGCAAATCAGGTCTCAAAGCTCTTCATACTTGTGTCACCCACATTATGGTCATCAGTGTCAGCCTGACCTTTGTACTCATTGCTTTCCTTTCTTATCGGATCAGAAACAATCTCCCTGCATCCATTCGAGTTTTCTTAAGCACCATGTACTCATTGTTCCCAAGCTGTTTCAATCCGATCATTTATGGGATCAGAACCAAAGAAATCCGACAGCACATCCTGAAGACACTGTCACGCTGTTGCTTTGTCCGAACTATGCCCCACTCTTGAGATGTAAAATATCTTTGTTACATGGAAAAGTAGATCATACATAAGTAATGACACTAAAAATATTTATTGTATGTCAAAATTATGCTAAACTAAGTCAAAATTATGACATACTATAGGTTGCCTAGTTTCTTCCTTTGGGGAAGACACCCATGAGGTGTCCTGATCAGATTCCCAAACTGCCTCAACTGGTTCCTTGTGATGTGAAGATCTTATCCATGAATGTCACAACAAGAGTGAAGATAAGGGACAACCCTGGCAGAGTCCAACTCCCATGTGCTGAAAATACAGACTCAGCTCTCACTTTTAGCTTCTCACTTATCAGGGGAAGCTGAGCAGCATGATGCCCTGATAACTGGAGCATATGTTCCAATCCCCCTTTTTGAATATTCAAACCTCCATGCCAGTAGCTTCCACCATGCAAGTACTAGTAATAGTCAACTGTCAAGCAAGACAGCCCAACAATGTCCCAAAACTCCAGCATGTAAGGGTTAGTTTCATCCACACCAAAGCGCCTTTCTACTTGGAAGCTTCTTAACTACCTCAGCAACCTCTGCTGGGCATATGGATGAAGCCCCTCATGAGACCCTGGTTCAGCGAAGCCTGAAATGCCTCCTTCTTCAGCCAGAGGACTTCCCTCACTGCAGGTACCCATTGGGTTAGTAGCTTCCACAATGGGTACCACAACAGCTTAGGCCAAAAATCGATCATCATCACATCTGCAGCCATATGTTTTGGATACTTGGAGATGAGCTGTCAACCAATCACCACCTTGTGTTGAGGTGGATCAGGTGGTGGAGGATGCTGCCAGACAGACCTGGTAAACCCAAATGTGTCATGAGGGTGAACTCCCATCTCTGGAGAAATTTGTCCTGTATCTCTGAGGAGACTAGAGTCATGTTAGGTTATGTGATGCTGTCAGGGTGGTAATTTAAGAGCATGCTTTTGGACACCAACAGTTAAGGAGGCCTTTTGGGCCTAGATCCTCCAAGGTCTCCTGAAGCAGCATCCAGGTACCAAGGACTGCAGCTCTGATAGGTGCTGAACTACAGAGAAGGACTTCTGGTTTGCCTCAGAGAGGTACTGGGGAACTGGCTGACAGCTGAGAGAGGTAAGGCAGTGCTTCAGCCAAGATGTTGTCTAGTTGTCACAATTTTTTAGCATTGTTTGGAGGACAGGGACATTGTCAGTGGACTGGCATATGGGAATAGTCATTTCCATTTCCAAAACGAAAGACTGGTGGTGGTGCTCCATTCAAACTGCTTAGGAATGTCTGAAGATGCACCACAAGGAACTGGAGAAAGTGTTTGGGTACCTGTGCTATCTTGCTTGGTCTGTTGCCACTGTTACTGGATCACCTGGATTAACAGTTTCACAATATGGATGGATGGAAAGAGATAACGAGTCAAACCCTTTATTTATTGCTTTATGGTTGGTTTTCAATCCAGAACTATTGTCTTAAATCTCATTGTGAGACGTCCATGAATGTCAGATTTAGTGTCCACATTATAGCCCACAACGTTACTATTGCTTTGTCCCTTCTGCTCTCTGGGATTTTCAGTCCATCATACCAACAGTATGATTTTTGTATTTTTGCAGCCAATGACAACATCAGACAGAGAGCATTAAGGTGGTGACACAGGGGTTCAGCAGGGACAGGAGCATGGACTACAGGAAGGTCTGGAGCTATTATCATCAACCCACAGACCTGGGACACATTTAGAGATAAACTCCCAAACAGCAAGTAAAATCTGCTGATTTCTTTTCTACAGAGCAGGACTGTCAGCAGCTCTTCATGTCTGATTTTCTGCTTCTAACAATCAGGCAGTAGGGGGAGATTATTTCAGAAATTTTCTTGTTGTCATATATCTTGATTGTAGTGATTTGATTTGTGACATTTCTAGAAAACAGTTAATTTCTGTCCCTCCAGCAGGTGAATCTGTTGATTAATTTCAGAAGCCAAACACCCTGACAAGAGATGAGCCACCTCTGCTCTTTGTGAGATTTGTTTGTGAGGTGACAAAGATGTTTCATGATGTTGATGCTGATGATTCAAAAAATATGTTTAAATGTTTACCATGAAAATATTACCATGATCAATAGACACTGGCAGGCCTAAAGTGAAAACAAGTTAAATTCTCTCTTTTGTTGGCTGGAATCATTTGATTGACCTCTGTATCTTTTCAGTGTGTTTTCAGTTCTCTCTTCAGTGTGAAACCAAACACCCTGGGGAGAGATGAGCCACCTCTTTTAATATTTTACCTTAAACACTGGTAGACTGTTGATTCATTTCAAAGTTAATAAATGAAGAGAAATGCTTTTACATTTCAAGAAAATATCATCATCACCAAAAGACTCTGATAGTCCTAAAGAGACAAGATAATCATTAGGAGTTTGGGTCTTATGTTATCATAGCAGATGTGTTGGGTTTTGCTGAATCTATCCAGAACATGTCCAGAATCTTGGAAGAGGTCACCACAGTCTGTTGTTCTCATGTTGCTGATCTTCCTACTATTGTTGTTGTGTTGTCAGAATACAGAACTATAGTTAATAACAGGGAGTTTGGTACAGTAGGAAGCTACTTGTTGCAGTCAACCTTTGGGCCTAACAAAAACCTGAAGTCATGACAAAGGCAACTGAGAGGAGTTGAGGAATATCAGGTGGAAGTAGATCTAATGGTCTGTTACAGTTTTTCAGTAGCTGTACACTGCACATGTTTCATGGTTCATCACACATTGTGGTATGGTCTGGAAAGGAGTGACAGGATCCTCAGACAAAATGAGGCAAATTTACTGCACTTCTTCATCAGTGAAAACCAACTGTGACTGTTTTTAACTTTATTTAAAATATGTTATTAGGACTCAGTGATAGACAGTAATAGATTTTTGGGGAAATAATGAACACTTCATAAACAAATGAAAAAAAGGTTAATCAGCTATTTGTCTGCCATCATGTTACAGATATATTTACATATAATTGCAGACATTTGATTATACATATTACATACATATTATACAAAATTATCATTGTCAGCAGATTATACTGTTTTCACTCTGGATTGTCAAACATTGCTGATATAAAACTGCACTTTATCAGAAACTCATTACACATACTATATATTTAACATTTATTTCTTTACTCAATTTTGTCATTGTGATTTTCTGTATTGTAAATCCATGGTTAATTGTCCTCGCTCTTAACATGACATCTATTAGATATTTTCATGATTTCATTCTTTTATGTTTTTCAGATTGTAAAGGTCTATGACGAAAATTTGCAAATATTACTGACATCAAGAAAGAAAGAAATAACATGACTTAATGGTTTTGATTTAGTTGTTTTGGCTGGCATTGCTTTCCTGTAAGGCATTTAACAGGAACTAATCATTGTCTCTCTGTTTTCAGGCTGACTGAGCTAAAACCTTGGACCTGGAGGTTTTAGGAGGAAGGGAGGATGTACAACGTCTCCTCACACAAACACTTTATCCTCAATGGCTTCAATGAACTTGGAGCACTGAGGCCTGTCCTCTTCATCCCATTCTCCATCATGTTCATTGTGTCACTGTTCGCAAACTCCCTGCTGATATACATCATCATTTCACAGAGAAGCCTCCACTCACCGATGTACATCCTCATCGCCAGCATGGCATTTGTGGACCTGAGCCTCCCGGTGTTTTATGTCCCAAACATGTTGCTGAGCTTCTTGTTTGACTGGAGGGAAATCTCTCTGATTGGCTGTCTGGTTCAGATGAACTTCATTCACTTTGTAGGATCTTTTCAGTCCACATTGCTGGTATGGATGGCTCTGGACCGTTATATTGCCATCTGCCAGCCATTATACTACCATGAACGCATGGCTTTACCAAGATTCCTCAAGTTTGTGATCCCTCTTGTGATCAGAAATGTGTTCATAGTCTTGTTGGTTGGGGCTTTGGCAGGAAGGTTGTCATTTTGCCTCAGAAACATGATAAACAACTGTTTCTGTGAGCACATGGCCTTGGTGGAGCTGGCCTGTGGAAGCACAGCCATCAACAGTCTGGTGGGGTTGATGTTTTTGTTCCTTGTTGTTGTGGTTGATTTCTTAATCATCACCACCTCTTATATCATCATATTCAGCTCTGTCCTGAGGTCAAGAACTTCAGGTGTCAAAGCTCTTCATACCTGTGTCACCCACATTATGGTCATCAGCACCAGCCTGACCATTGTACTTATCACCTCCCTGTCTTATCGGATCAGAAATTATCTCCCTGCATCCATTCAGGTTTTCCTCAGCACCATGAAGTTGTTATTCCCAGGCTGTTTCAACCCAATCATCTATGGGATTAGAACCAAAGAGATCCGACAGCACATCCTGAAGACACTATTGCGCTGTCGCCTTGTCCAGACTGTGCCCCGCTCTTAAGAAGTGAATAAAAATGTATAATGTGAAAGTAAAAGTTAAAGTACATCAAAAGTTAGTGACAAAAGGCAAAATAATCATGGTAGGTATAAATTATGATTCACTGAGTCAAAATCATGAGATACTGTAGTCTCTACCCAGGATGAGAGGTGCCAGCCAGGAATGGTGCTACAACACAATCCATCAATCCATCAGTACACTTCCTTCCTGTTATCTGGCGTCAGGTCATGGCAACAACAGACAAAGAGGGGTATTCAGATGCTCTACAGCCCAGGACCTTTTCCAGCTCTTCCTTGGGGAGTTCCAGGACTTCCCAGGCCAACTGGGATATGTTGTCCTTCCAGCAAGTTCTGGGTCTACCCTGGGGTCTTCTCTCAGTTGGATGTGCCATGTGTATCTGCAATCTCATTCTTTCATCCACTAACTCCATGAGAGTTGAAACATAGATCAACTGGTACATCCTACCCTCACTCTTGAACAAGACTCCAAGTTTCTTAAACTTCATCAATTTAAGCAGCAACTCATCCCTAACCAGGATGAAGAAATTCACTATTTTCTTGCAGAGAACCATGGCCTCAGATTTGGAGGTACTGACCCTGAACCATGAATATCACAAATAGGATCGAGTCCAACACCCACTGAAAAAGTGTTGCATCAAGAATACAGGCACAACTCTCACTTCGGTTGTACAAGGACATCAGACTCTTCCTCCTCCACAGAGTGCATGTTGGTTTTCAGTGTTGTTTAGAAGTCAGGGTCATTGTCTGTGGACTAGCAAATGGGCATGTTGATTACCATTTACAAAAGAGAGGCAGTGGTGAAATAAATCCAACGTTGTGGTTCAATCAGCTGATTAGGATGCCTTCTGATTTTATTTGGCAGAAATGTAAATTCTCATACTTTTGATTTAAAGGGTTGTACTTAAGTCTAAGGTCTGAAAATGTCATTTTAAATGTAGTGATTTTGATTGAGCCAAGAAAAAGTTCTGTTCAATCAGCTGACTGTAACTCCCAGGACAGTCCACTGCTGATTAGTAACACCAGGGTCATCTCTGTAACCTAAAGACCACGCCGTAATTTCACATTTTGTTCAATCCCAGATTGCAGTTTATGAAAACTTTTGTTGTCAATCCAAAACAATGGTCTTAGGTCTCATTGTGAGTCATTGCTCGCTGAGATTTTCAGTCCATCACACCAACAGTGTGACGAGGTATTGGACTTTGTCTCTGCAGCCAATAAGAACATCAGACAGAGAATATTAAAGTGTTGAGTCAACTGTTTCAGCAAGGACATCAGCTGATATCATCGACCTGCAGACCTGGAACACATTTAGAGACAAACTCCCAAACACCACCAACAAGTAAAACTGCTGATTTCTACAGAGCTGAACTGTCAGCAGCTCTACATGTTTAACTTTTCATGTTTGAGTCCTGAAACCTGATTTTCCTCAGACCACTGCAACAATCAGACAGTGTAGGAGGATTATCAGACATTTTCTTTATTGTCGTATATTTTGATTGTAGTGATTTGATTTGTGACATATCTAGTTAAATTTCTCTTTTCACTAGCCCAATCTTTTGATTGACTTCTGTGTGTCTTCAGTTCTCTCTTCAGTGTGAAACCAAACACCCTGGGGAGAGATGAGCCACCTCTGCTCTTTGTGAGGTTTGTCTGGGATTTCTTTTTCCCAAAAAGTGCATCATTGTGTTTTTGCTGTTGATTAATTTCAAAGTTACTGAATAGAAGAAAAATACTACAGGAAACATCACCAAAACTGATTGGCCTAAGAGACATGATAATCATTAGGAGTTTGGGTCGTATGTTATCATAGTAGACGTGTTCTTTTTTCTGATGAATATATCCAGAGTATGTCCAGAATCTTGGTAGGTGTCACCACAGAGTCTGTTGTTCTTATGTTGCTGATATTCTTCCTACTAATGTTGAAGTGTTGACTGCTCCTTTTTTCTGTTAATCAAAGTACAGATCTATAGTTAATACCAGCGAGTTTGGTACAGTAGGAAGCTAATTGTTGCAGCCAACCTTTGGGCCTAACAGAAGTTGCAAAATGTTTAGAAAATCTGAAGTTATGTTTTTCAGTAGCTGTACACTGCACGTTTCATGATTTGATTGAAACATCATCTTGGCATATTGTCGAAATAAGAGACAGGATCAGACAAAATGAGGCAAATCACTGCACTTGTTCATCACTAAAAACCAACCATGACAATAATTGAAATAAGTTCATCTCTGTCAAAAACGGGACTGATTTCAACTCACTACTGTGAAGGTTTTTAACTTCATTTAAAATATGTTTTTAGGACTCAGTAATAGACAGTAAAAAATTAGCGAGGAAGTAATGAACAACATTTCATAAACAAATGAAGAAAAGACAAAAAACTAAATCAGTCATGTGTTTGCAATCATGGTACAGTTACATTCATGTATAATTGCAGACATTTGATTAAACCATTAAAAAAAACATCATTATGTGATTGTCAGAAGATCATACTCTGTTTTCACACTGGATTATCAAACATTACAAATGCAAAACAGTCAGAAACAGTTTAAATCATTATAGATGTTATATATTTATTATTCCTGTTCTCAGTTTTGTTATTGTGTTTCTCCATATTGTAAATCTATGGTTTAGCTGTCTACTCCTTAATTAGATTTTTGTATTTTTTGCAAAGACCTATTTGTGATATTTCTTATATGGAGCTTTATAAATGAAACTGATTTAACAAACTCCAAACCTGTGGTTTGAATTTTGGTGGTGGGCTGCTGTACTGTTTAAACGACCACTCCTACAGTTATTTTGTCTTACAGAAAATAATCATTGTGTCTGTTTCCAGGCTGATTAAACTAAAACCCTGGATCAGGAGGTTTTAGCAGGAAGGGAGGATGGACAACGTCTCCTCACACAAACACTTCATCCTCAATGGCTTCAATGAACTTGGAGCACTGAGGCCCGTCCTCTTCGTCCCATTCTCCATCATGTTTGTTGTGTCACTGTCAGCCAACTCCCTGCTGCTGTATGTTGTCATTTCACAGAGAAGCCTCCACTCACCGATGTGCATCCTCATTGCCGGCATGGCATTTGTGGACCTGAGCCTCCCGGTGTTTTTTGTCCCTAACATGTTGCTGAGCTTCTTGTTTGACTGGAGGGGAATCTCTCTGATTGGCTGTCTGGTTCAGATGTTCCTCATTCACTTTGTAGGATCTTTTCAGTCCACATTGCTGGTATGGATGGCGCTGGACCGCTACTTTGCCATCTGTACACCACTTTACTACCATGAACGCATGGCTTTACCAAGATTCCTCAAGTTTGTGATCCCGCTTGTGATCAGAAACATCCTCATGATCACAGTGTTTGTGAGTTTAGCAGGAACATTGTCATTCTGTGCTTCAAATGTGATAAACCACTGTTTCTGTGAGCACATGGCCTTGGTGGAGCTGGCCTGTGGAAAAACTGCCATCAACAGCCTGGTGGGGTTGATCTCAGTGTTCCTCATCCCTGTAGCTGACGTCATCTTTAGTACTATCTCCTATGTGGTGATATTCAGGTCTGTGCTGAAATCCGGTACATCAGGCATCAAAGCACTTGATACTTGTATCACCCACATTATGGTCATGGTCATCAGTCCTGATTGTGGCACTTATTGCTTTCCTGTCATATCGGATCAGAAATGGTCTCCCTGTAGCCGTTCGTGTTTTCTTCAGCACCATGTACCTGCTGTTCCCGAGCTGTTTCAACCCGATCATCTATGGCATCAGGACCACTGAGATCCGAAAGCACATCCTGAGGAAGCTGATGTTCTGTCACTTTGTCCAAACTGTGCCCCATGCTTAAGAAATCAAAGAACAATCTGTAATCTTTGGCAAAAAATAGATTAGAAATTAGTAATGATTAAAATGAAATGCTAATGGTACATGAAAATGATGATACACTAATTCAATATTGTGGTATGCTTTCAACCAATCACCATCTTGTGTTGAGGTAGATCAGGTGGTGGGGGAGGCTGCCAGACAGACATGGTAAACCTAAATGTGTTATGAAGGTGAACGGCGGATGTCTGGCTGAGGCCATTTACAGCAGGTTCTTCAACTCCCACCTCTGGAAGATTATTTCCTTCATCCCTGGGGAGAGTGGGTCCATGGAGCATGCCATGTTCAAAGTCTCTTCATGGAGGCGACTGTTTAGACCTGTGTTTAGGTTATGTGTGGCTGTCAGGGTGGCAATTTGAGAACATGCTGGTGAACACCAGCGGTGAAGGAAGCCTTTTCAGCATGGATTGTCCAGCACCTCCTGAAGCAATTTCCAGGTATCAAAAGTCCACAGCTGCAGCCACGATAGATGCCAAACAAAAGAGAAAGATGCTTGTTTTGCCTCAGTGAGTTTTTGGTGAACCCAGGAAGATAAGGCAGAGCTTCACCCAGGATCTATAAGGACCTGCTGCACTTCAGTGGGGTTACTGTGTGTTACTGGAAGTGAAATTTGAGAGAGCTTCTACACACAATCGACATATCCTCTGTGGAAGGGGCAGGGTTAGAGGACTTAGGGAAAGCTTGATCCATTCCTCTGGCAGAAGTCACTGATGTAGTTAAAAGCTCTGCAGCGGCAAGGCCCCAGACAATGTGAGCCAGACTAACTCTGAAAGCAGTCTAGATACAGATCACATTTTCAAACCAAGTGAAAACAGAGTGTTAGAGACAGGTTGAGAAGCTGTTGCTGCTCTTTCATGTTGAAAGGAGTCCATTATGGTGGTTTCAGCAACCAATTAGGATGCCTCCTGGCAGATTGGCTTTAAAGGTTTTCTGGCCATGCCCAACTAGAAGGGGATCCTGGGGCACATGTAGAGCATGCCGGAGAGCTTGACAACATCTGAGGATCCACCATGAGGAACTAGAGAAAGCGACTGGTCAGAAGAATATCTGGGTCACATTCCTTGGGCTGCTGCCACTGTTACTGTGACCTGGATTAACAGTTTGAAAATATTGATGGATGTTGTGAGATAGTGAGTCAAACTTTTGACTTACTGTTCCTTAATTCTCATTTATAAAGTAATGCTTTTTTTTTTCATTGGTCAAAAATGTAGATTCACATAGTTTTGACTTGACTTTTAACTTCACTCTACAGTCTGACAATTTCATCTTAAAAGTAATGACTGACTTTGGGTTTAGTGATCTAGCAGACAAATAAAAAGTTCTGTTGAATCAACTGACTGTAACTCCCAGGACAGTCCACTGACTGATTAGTATCCCACTGGCATATCTGTAACCTAAAGGCCCCTCCATGATTTGATATTTTGTTCAGTCCCAGGCTAAAGTTTATGAAAACTTTTGTTGTCAATCCAAAGCAATGGTCTTAGGTCTCATTGTGAATCATTGCTCACTGGGATTTTCAGTCCGTCACACCAACAGTGTGACGAGGTATTGGACTTTGTCTCTGCAGCCAATAAGAACATCAGACAGAATATTAAAGTGCTGAGTCAACTGTTTCAGCAAGGACATCAGCTGATATCATCGACCTGCAGACCTGGAACACATTTAGAGACAACTCCCAAACACCAACAAGTAAAACTGCTGATTTCTACAGAGCTGAACTGTCAGCAGCTCTACATGTTTAACTTTTCATGTTTGAGTCCTGAAACCTGATTTTCCTCAGACCAGTGCAACAGTCAGACAGTGTAGGAGGATTATCAGACATTTTCTTTATTGTCATATATTTTGATTGTAATGATTTGATTTGTGACATATCTAGTTAAATTTCTCTTTTCACTAGCCCAATCTTTTGATTGACTTCTGTGTGTCTTCAGTTCTCTCTTCAGTGTGAAACCAAACACCCTGGGGAGAGATGAGCCACCTCTGCTCTTTGTGAGGTTTGTCTGGGATTTCTTTTTCCCAAAAAGTGCATCATTGTGTTTTTGCTGTCGATTAATTTCAAAGTTACTGAATAGAAGAAAAATACTACAGGAAACATCACCAAAACTGATTGGCCTAAGAGACATGATAATCATTAGGAGTTTGGGTCGTATGTTATCATAGTAGACGTGTTCTTTTTTCTGATGAATATATCCAGAGTATGTCCAGAATCTTGGTAGGTGTCACCACAGAGTCTGTTGTTCTTATGTTGCTGATATTCTTCCTACTAATGTTGAAGTGTTGACTGCTCCTTTTTTCTGTTAATCAAAGTACAGATCTATAGTTAATACCAGCGAGTTTGGTACAGTAGGAAGCTAATTGTTGCAGCCAACCTTTGGGCCTAACAGAAGTTGCAAAATGTTTAGAAAATCTGAAGTTATGTTTTTCAGTAGCTGTACACTGCACGTTTCATGATTTGATTGAAACATCATCTTGGCATATTGTCGAAATAAGAGACAGGATCAGACAAAATGAGGCAAATCACTGCACTTGTTCATCACTAAAAACCAACCATGACAATAATTGAAATAAGTTCATCTCTGTCAAAAACGGGACTGATTTCAACTCACTACTGTGAAGGTTTTTAACTTCATTTAAAATATGTTTTTAGGACTCAGTAATAGACAGTAAAAAATTAGCGAGGAAGTAATGAACAACATTTCATAAACAAATGAAGAAAAGACAAAAAACTAAATCAGTTATGTGTTTGCAATCATGGTACAGTTACATTCATGTATAATTGCAGACATTTGATTAAACTATTAAAAAAAACATCATTATGTGATTGTCAGAAGATCATACTCTGTTTTCACACTGGATTATCAAACATTACAAATGCAAAACAGTCAGAAACAGTTTAAATCATTATAGATGTTATATATTTATTATTCCTGTTCTCAGTTTTGTTATTGTGTTTCTCCATATTGTAAATCTATGGTTTAGCTGTCTACTCCTTAATTAGATTTTTGTATTTTTTGCAAAGACCTATTTGTGATATTTCTTATATGGAGCTTTATAAATGAAACTGATTTAACAAACTCCAAACCTGTGGTTTGAATTTTGGTGGTGGGCTGCTATACTGTTTAAACGACCACTCCTACAGTTATTTTGTCTTACAGAAAATAATCATTGTGTCTCTGTTTCCAGGCTGATTAAACTAAAACCCTGGATCAGGAGGTTTTAGCAGGAAGGGAGGATGGACAACGTCTCCTCACACAAACACTTCATCCTCAATGGCTTCAATGAACTCGGAGCACTGAGGCCCGTCCTCTTCGTCCCATTCTCCATCATGTTTGTTGTGTCACTGTCAGCCAACTCCCTGCTGCTGTATGTTGTCATTTCACAGAGAAGCCTCCACTCACCGATGTGCATCCTCATTGCCGGCAAGGCATTTGTAGCCCTGAGCATCCCACTGTTCTTCGTCCCCAACATGTTGCTGAGCTTCTTGTTTGACTGGAGGGGAATCTCTCTGATTGGCTGTCTGGTTCAGATGTTCCTCATTCACTTTGTAGGATCTTTTCAGTCCACATTGCTGGTATGGATGGCGACTGGACCGCTACTTTGCCATCTGTACACCACTCTACTACCATGAACATATGGCTTTACCAAGATTCCTCAAGTTTGTGATCCCGCTTGTGATCAGAAACATCCTCATGATCACAGTGTTAGTGAGTTTAGCAGGAACATTGTCATTCTGTGCTTCAAATGTGATAAACCACTGTTTCTGTGAGCACATGGCCTTGGTGGAGCTGGCCTGTGGAAAAACTGCCATCAACAGCCTGGTGGGGTTACTGACTGTGTTCCTCATCCCTGTAGCTGACGTCATCTTTAGTACTATCTCCTATGTGGTGATATTCAGGTCTGTGCTGAAATCCGGTACATCAGGCATCAAAGCACTTGATACTTGTATCACCCACATTATGGTCATGGTCATCAGCCTGATTGTGGCACTTATTGCTTTCCTGTCGTATCGGATCAGAAGTGGTCTTCCCTGTAGCCGTACTGTGGTTTCCTTCAGCACCATGTATACTGCTGTTCCCGAGCTGTTTCAACCCGATCATCTACGGCATCAGGACCACTGAGATCCGAAAAGCACATCCTGAGGAAGCTGATGTTCTGTCACTTTGTCCAAACTGTGCCCCATGCTTAAGAAACCAAAGAACAATCTGTAATCTTTGGCAAAAAATAGATTAGAAATTAGTAATGATTAAAATGAAATGCTAATGGTACATGAAAATGATGATACACTAATTCAATATTGTGGTATGCTTTCAACCAATCACCATCTTGTGTTGAGGTAGATCAGGTGGTGGGGGAGGCTGCCAGACAGACATGGTAAACCTAAATGTGTTATGAAGGTGAACGGCGGATGTCTGGCTGAGGCCATTTACAGCAGGTTCTTCAACTCCCACCTCTGGAAGATTATTTCCTTCATCCCTGGGGAGAGTGGGTCCATGGAGCATGCCATGTTCAAAGTCTCTTCATGGAGGCGACTGTTTAGACCTGTGTTTAGGTTATGTGTGGCTGTCAGGGTGGCAATTTGAGAACATGCTGGTGAACACCAGCGGTGAAGGAAGCCTTTTCAGCATGGATTGTCCAGCACCTCCTGAAGCAATTTCCAGGTATCAAAAGTCCACAGCTGCAGCCACGATAGATGCCAAACAAAAGAGAAAGATGCTTGTTTTGCCTCAGTGAGTTTTTGGTGAACCCAGGAAGATAAGGCAGAGCTTCACCCAGGATCTATAAGGACCTGCTGCACTTCAGTGGGGTTACTGTGTGTTACTGGAAGTGAAATTTGAGAGAGCTTCTACACACAATCGACATATCCTCTGTGGAAGGGGCAGGGTTAGAGGACTTAGGGAAAGCTTGATCCATTCCTCTGGCAGAAGTCACTGATGTAGTTAAAAGCTCTGCAGCGGCAAGGCCCCAGACAATGTGAGCCAGACTAACTCTGAAAGCAGTCTAGATACAGATCACATTTTCAAACCAAGTGAAAACAGAGTGTTAGAGACAGGTTGAGAAGCTGTTGCTGCTCTTTCATGTTGAAAGGAGTCCATTATGGTGGTTTCAGCAACCAATTAGGATGCCTCCTGGCAGATTGGCTTTAAAGGTTTTCTGGCCATGCCCAACTAGAAGGGGATCCTGGGGCACATGTAGAGCATGCCGGAGAGCTTGACAACATCTGAGGATCCACCATGAGGAACTAGAGAAAGCGACTGGTCAGAAGAATATCTGGGTCACATTCCTTGGGCTGCTGCCACTGTTACTGTGACCTGGATTAACAGTTTGAAAATATTGATGGATGTTGGGAGATAGTGAGTCAAACTTTTGACTTACTGTTCCTTAATTCTCATTTATAAAGTAATGCTTTTTTTTTTTTCATTGGTCAAAAATGTAGATTCACATAGTTTTGACTTGACTTTTAACTTCACTCTACAGTCTGACAATTTCATCTTAAAAGTAATGACTGACTTTGGGTTTAGTGATCTAGCAGACAAATAAAAAGTTCTGTTGAATCAACTGACTGTAACTCCCAGGACAGTCCACTGCTGATTAGTATCCCACTGGCATATCTGTAACCTAAAGGCCCCTCCATGATTTGATATTTTGTTCAGTCCCAGGACTAAAGTTTATGAAAACTTTTGTTGTCAATCCAAAACAATGGTCTTAGGTCTCATTGTGAGTCATTGCTCACTGGGATTTTCAGTCCGTCACACCAACAGTGTGACGAGGTATTGGACTTTGTCTCTGCAGCCAATAAGGGCATCAGACAGAGAATATTAAAGTGCTGAGTCAACTGTTTCAGCAAGGACATCAGCTGATATCATCGACCTGCAGACCTGGAACACATTTAGAGACAAACTCCCAAACACCAACAAGTAAAACCTGCTGATTTCTTCAGAGCTGAACTGTCAGCAGCTCTACATGTTTAACTTTTCATGTTTGAGTCTTGAAACCTGATTTTCCTCAGACCAGTGCAACAGTCAGACAGTGTAGGAGGATTATCAGACATTTTCTTTATTGTCATATGTCTTGATTGTAGTGATTTGATCTGTGACATTTCTGTGAAAACAAGTTAAATTCTCTCTTTTGTTGGCTGGAATCATTTGATTGACCTCTGTATCTTTTCAGTGTGTCTTCAGTTCTCTCTTCAGTGTGAAACCAAACACCCTGGGGAGAGATGAGCCACCTCTGCTCTTTGTGAGGTTTGTCTGGGATTTCTTTTTCCCAAAAAGTGCATCATTGTGTTTTTGCTGTTGATTAATTTCAAAGTTACTGAATAGAAGAAAAATACTACAGGAAACATCACCAAAACTGATTGGCCTAAGAGACATGATAATCATTAGGAGTTTGGGTCGTATGTTATCATAGTAGACGTGTTCTTTTTTCTGATGAATATATCCAGAGTATGTCCAGAATCTTGGTAGGTGTCACCACAGAGTCTGTTGTTCTTATGTTGCTGATATTCTTCCTACTAATGTTGAAGTGTTGACTGCTCCTTTTTTCTGTTAATCAAAGTACAGATCTATAGTTAATACCAGCGAGTTTGGTACAGTAGGAAGCTAATTGTTGCAGCCAACCTTTGGGCCTAACAGAAGTTGCAAAATGTTTAGAAAATCTGAAGTTATGTTTTTCAGTAGCTGTACACTGCACGTTTCATGATTTGATTGAAACATCATCTTGGCATATTGTCGAAATAAGAGACAGGATCAGACAAAATGAGGCAAATCACTGCACTTGTTCATCACTAAAAACCAACCATGACAATAATTGAAATAAGTTCATCTCTGTCAAAAACGGGACTGATTTCAACTCACTACTGTGAAGGTTTTTAACTTCATTTAAAATATGTTTTTAGGACTCAGTAATAGACAGTAAAAAAATTAGCGAGGAAGTAATGAACAACATTTCATAAACAAATGAAGAAAAGACAAAAAACTAAATCAGTTATGTGTTTGCAATCATGGTACAGTTACATTCATGTATAATTGCAGACATTTGATTAAACTATTAAAAAAAACATCATTATGTGATTGTCAGAAGATCATACTCTGTTTTCACACTGGATTGTCAAACATTACAAATGCAAAACAGTCAGAAACAGTTTAAATCATTATAGATGTTATATATTTATTATTCCTGTTCTCAGTTTTGTTATTGTGTTTCTCCATATTGTAAATCTATGGTTTAGCTGTCTACTCCTTAATTAGATTTTTGTATTTTTTGCAAAGACCTATTTGTGATATTTCTTATATGGAGCTTTATAAATGAAACTGATTTAACAAATTAGATTTAGTTGTTACCTGGCAGTAGATACCAGATAGTGTAAGAAGTGTAAGAAGCCTCCGAACCTGTGGTTTGAATTTTGGTGGTGGGCTGCTGTACTGTTTAAAAGACCACTCCTACAGTTATTTTGTCTTACAGAAAATAATCATTGTGTCTCTCTGTTTCCAGGCTGATTAAACTAAAACCCTGGATCAGGAGGTTTTAGCAGGAAGGGAGGATGGACAACATCTCCTCACACAAACACTTTATCCTCAATGGCTTCAATGAACTCGGAGCACTGAGGCCCGTCCTCTTCATCCCATTCTCCATCATGTTTGTTGTGTCACTGTCAGCCAACTCCCTGCTGCTGTATGTTGTCATTTCAGAGAGAAGCCTCCACTCACCGATGTGCATCCTCATTGCCGGCAAGGCATTTGTAGCCCTGAGCATCCCACTGTTCTTCGTCCCCAACATGTTGCTAAGCTTCTTGTTTGACTGGAGGGGAATCTCTCTGATTGGCTGTCTGGTTCAGATGAACTTTATACACTTTGTGGGAACTTTTCAGACCACATTTTTGGTATGGATGGCGCTGGACCGCTACTTTGCCATCTGCACACCACTTTACTACCATGAACGCATGGCTTTACCAGGATTCCTCAAGTTTGTGATCCCTCTTCTCATCAGAAACATCCTCATGATCACAATGTTAGTGAGTTTAGCAGGAACATTGTCATTCTGTGCTTCAAATGTGATAAACCACTGTTTCTGTGAGCACATGGCCTTGGTGGAGCTGGCCTGTGGAAAAACTGCCATCAACAGCCTGGTGGGGTTACTGACTGTGTTCCTCATCCCTGTAGCTGACGTCATCTTTAGTACTATCTCCTATGTGGTGATATTCAGGTCTGTGCTGAAATCCGGTACATCAGGCATCAAAGCACTTGATACTTGTATCACCCACATTATGGTCATGGTCATCAGCCTGATTGTGGCACTTATTGCTTTCCTGTCGTATCGGATCAGAAGTGGTCTTCCTGTCTCCACTGTGGTTTCCTTCAGCACTATGTATATTCTGTTCCCAAGCTGTTTCATCCCGATCATCTATGGCATCAGGATCACTGAGATCCGAAAGCACATCCTGAGGAAGCTGATGTTCTGTCACTTTGTCCAAACTGTGCCCCATGCTTAAGAAACCAAAGAACAATCTGTAATCTTTGGCAAAAAAATAGATTAGAAATTAGTAATGATTAAAATGAAATGCTAATGGTACATGAAAATGATGATACACTAATTCAATATTGTGGTATGCTTTCAACCAATCACCATCTTGTGTTGAGGTAGATCAGGTGGTGGGGGAGGCTGCCAGACAGACATGGTAAACCTAAATGTGTTATGAAGGTGAACGGCGGATGTCTGGCTGAGGCCATTTACAGCAGGTTCTTCAACTCCCACCTCTGGAAGATTATTTCCTTCATCCCTGGGGAGAGTGGGTCCATGGAGCATGCCATGTTCAAAGTCTCTTCATGGAGGCGACTGTTTAGACCTGTGTTTAGGTTATGTGTGGCTGTCAGGGTGGCAATTTGAGAACATGCTGGTGAACACCAGCGGTGAAGGAAGCCTTTTCAGCATGGATTGTCCAGCACCTCCTGAAGCAATTTCCAGGTATCAAAAGTCCACAGCTGCAGCCACGATAGATGCCAAACAAAAGAGAAAGATGCTTGTTTTGCCTCAGTGAGTTTTTGGTGAACCCAGGAAGATAAGGCAGAGCTTCACCCAGGATCTATAAGGACCTGCTGCACTTCAGTGGGGTTACTGTGTGTTACTGGAAGTGAAATTTGAGAGAGCTTCTACACACAATCGACATATCCTCTGTGGAAGGGGCAGGGTTAGAGGACTTAGGGAAAGCTTGATCCATTCCTCTGGCAGAAGTCACTGATGTAGTTAAAAGCTCTGCAGCGGCAAGGCCCCAGACAATGTGAGCCAGACTAACTCTGAAAGCAGTCTAGATACAGATCACATTTTCAAACCAAGTGAAAACAGAGTGTTAGAGACAGGTTGAGAAGCTGTTGCTGCTCTTTCATGTTGAAAGGAGTCCATTATGGTGGTTTCAGCAACCAATTAGGATGCCTCCTGGCAGATTGGCTTTAAAGGTTTTCTGGCCATGCCCAACTAGAAGGGGATCCTGGGGCACATGTAGAGCATGCCGGAGAGCTTGACAACATCTGAGGATCCACCATGAGGAACTAGAGAAAGCGACTGGTCAGAAGAATATCTGGGTCACATTCCTTGGGCTGCTGCCACTGTTACTGTGACCTGGATTAACAGTTTGAAAATATTGATGGATGTTGTGAGATAGTGAGTCAAACTTTTGACTTATTGTTCCTTAATTCTCATTTATAAAGTAATGCTTTTTTTTTTCATTGGTCAAAAATGTAGATTCACATAGTTTTGACTTGACTTTTAACTTCACTCTACAGTCTGACAATTTCATCTTAAAAGTAATGACTGACTTTGGGTTTAGTGATCTAGCAGACAAATAAAAAGTTCTGTTGAATCAACTGACTGTAACTCCCAGGACAGTCCACTGCTGATTAGTATCCCACTGGCATGTCTGTAACCTAAAGGCCCCTCCATGATTTGATATTTTGTTCAGTCCCAGACTAAAGTTTATGAAAACTTTTGTTGTCAATCCAAAACAATGGTCTTAGGTCTCATTGTGAGTCATTGCTCGCTGGGATTTTCAGTCCATCACACCAACAGTGTGACGAGGTATTGGAGTTTGTCTCTGCAGCCAATAAGGGCATTAGACAGAGAATATTAAAGTGCTAAGTCAACTGTTTCAGCAAGGACATCAGCTGATATCATCAACCTGCAGACCTGGGACACGTTTAGAGACAAACTCCCAAACACCAACAACAAGTAAAACCTGCTGATTTCTTTTCTACATGTTTAACTTTTAATGTTTGAATCCTGTAATCTGATTTTCTTCAGACAAGTTTAACAATTAGTCAGTGTGGGGAGATTATTTTGGACACTGTTGTCATATACTCTATGATTTGATCTGTGACACTTCTAGAAAACAAGTTAAATCTCATCCCACCGCCTGAATCATTTTATTGATTTCAGTATCTTTTCAGTTTGTTTTCAGTTCTCTCTTCATTGTGACACAAACACCTTGGGGAGAGATGAGCCACCTCTGCTCTTTGTGAGGTTTGTTTGGGAGATTTTTTCCAAAGTCATTGTGTTGATGCTGATAATTCATTTCAAAGTTACTAAATAAACAAGTCAAACAATTTAACTTTTCTTCTCTAATATTAAAGAAAAATATGTTTATATTTTAAGGAAATATTACCATGATCATTAGACACTGGTTGATTTATTTCAAAGTTACTGAATAAATAGAAATGCTTTTAAAAGTTAAGAAAATGTCGACATTCCTAAAAGACACTGGTAGGCCTAAAGAGACAAGATAATCATTAGGAGTTTGGGTCTTATGTTATCATAGCAGATGTGTTGGGTTTTGCTGAATCTATCCAGAACATGTCCAGAATCTTGGCAGATGTCACCACAGTCTGTTGTCCTCATGCTGCTGATATTCTTCCTACTGATGTTGTTGTGTTGACTGCTCCTTATTTCTGTCAGTCAGAATACAGAACTATAGTTAATACCAGGGAGTTTGGTACAGTAGGAAGCTACTTGTTTCAGCCGACCTTTGGGCCTAACAAAACCTGCAAAAATGTTTAGAAAACCTGAAGTCATGACAAAGACAGCTGAGCTGTGAGGATGTTGAGGAATGAAGGTTTGAGGAATATCAGGTGGAAGTAGAATCTAAAACTGGTCTGTTACAGTTTTGCAGTAGCTGTACACTGCACATGTTTCATGGTTGAATTAAAAAATCATCACAGATTGTGGTATATTGTGGAAATGAGTGACAGGCTCTGTGACCATCACGAGGAAATTTACTGCGCTTCTTCATCAATGAAACCAACCACAATGATTGAAATACACACATCTCTGTTAACAACAGGACTGATTTCAACCCATTAAAAAAGGTTAATCAGCTATTTGTCTGCCAGCATGTTACAGCTATATTTACATATAATTGCAAATTGATTATACATTAAAATTATCATTGTCAGCAGATTATACTGTTTTCACTCTGGATTGTCAAACACTGCTGATGTAAAACTGCACTTTATCAGAAACAGTTTAACTCATTGCCCATACTATATATTTAACATTTATTGATTCTTTATTCAGTTTTGTCATTGTGATTCTCAATATTACAAATCTATGGTTTAGATGTCCCCGCTCTTAACATGACATCTGTTAGATATTTTCATGTACTGATTCTTTTATGTTTTTCAAATTGTAAAGGCCTATGATGCAAATTTGCAAATATTTCTGACATCGAGCTATATAGAAATAATCTGAGTTAATGGTTTAGATTTAGTTTTTGGCTGGAATTGCTTAGACAGTGACAGTTTTATTTTGTTAGGCTACAGGGCATCTTACAAGAACTAATCATTGTGTCTCTGTTTTCAGGCTGACTGAACTAAAACCTTGGACCTGGAGGTTTTAGGAGGAAGGGAGGATGGACAACGTCTCCTCACACAAACACTTTATCCTCAATGGCTTCAGTGAACTCGGTGCACTGAGGCCTGTCCTCTTCATCCCATTCTCCATCATGTACTCTGCATCACTGTCAGCCAACTCCCTGCTGCTGTACGTTGTCATTTCACAGAGAAGCCTCCACTCACCGATGTACATCCTCATCGCTGGCATGGCATTTGTAGACCTCAGCTTCCCACTGGTTTGCATCCCCAACATGTTGCTGAGCTTCTTGTTTGACTGGAGGGGAATCTCTCTGATTGGCTGTCTGGTTCAGATGAACTTCATTCACTTAGTTGGAACTTTTCCATCCACATTGCTGGTATGGATGGCGTTGGACCGCTACTTTGCAATCTGTACACCACTTTACTATTATGAATGCATGTCAATACGTAAATTCCTCAAGTTTGTGATCCCTCTTGTGATCAGAAATGTGTTCATAGTCTTGTTGGTTGGGGCTTTGGCAGGAAGGTTGTCATTTTGCTCCAGAAACGTGATAAACAACTGTTTCTGTGAGCACATGGCCTTGGTGGAGCTGGCCTGTGGAAGCACCATCATCAACAATCTGGTGGGGTTGATCTCAGTGTTCCTCGTCTTTGTGGTTGATTTTTTAATTATCATCATCTCTTATATCATCATATTCAGCTCCATGTTGAGGTCAGGTATTTCAGGTGTCAAAGCTCTTCATACCTGTGTCACCCACCTTGTGGTCATTAGCGTCAGCTTGACTATCACACTCATCACTTTCCTGTCTTATCGGATCAGAAATGATCTCCCTGCATCCATTCGGGTTTTCTTCAGCACCATGTACTCCCTGTTCCCAAGTTGTTTCAATCCAATCATCTATGGGATTAGAACCAAAGAGATCCGACAGCACATCCTGAAGACACTGTCACGCTGTCACTTTGTTCAAACTGTGCCCCACTCTTAGGAAGTGAATTAAAATCTATAATGTGAAATATTTCTGTTATATGGAAAATACATGAAAAGCTAGTGATGACATATAATATTCATGGTATGTCAAAATTATTAGATACTATAGGTAGGTAGTGGTGTTTTATCACTGGATTCATGTGGTAGGCACAAAACGTTTGATTGATTGATCATGATCAATTTTTAGCCTGAGGTTGATCATAAAATTGATCATGGTTACATCTGCAGCCATGTCCTGGATATGGTATGCTTTCAACCAATCACTACCTGATGTTGAGGTGGATCAGGTGGTGGGCAAGGCTGCCAGACAGACCTGGTAATTTTTTTGGGCCTGGACTGCTGAGGGTCTCCTGAAGCAGGACCCAGTGTCCAACAGGCCAAGACAGCAGCCTTGACAGTCACCAGACCAAAGAGAAAGACTTTCGCTTTGCCTCAATGAGGCTTTTGTGAACTATATGGTTATGAAGGTTACACACACACACACACACACACACACACACACACACATATATATATATATATATATATATATATGTCTTTGTTAATTGACTGTCTTCTGTAAGAATTGTAGGTTTTGCTTGGACAGCTCCGTCATCCTAAAATGCCAATAAGCATCCAGTTTCCTTATTACTCCAAGGAAGTGATTCTTCCATTTCTACAAGTCACTGTAACCTTTATAGCCTTCTTTCTTCACATTTTCATTAATTTAGCTAGCTTCTGATACAAGCAGTTCTCTGTGGTATTTATGGTCAAAGGTCAGAGCAGGAATGATGACATCGTGTAGATATGGATGCAAGCTACTTTCGATAAATAGGTTTCTAAGAGTTCAGTCTCCGTTGGTCAGCATAGTCCTTCCCATGTTACTTTTCTGGAAATAACAGTCAAATATCCAATGGAGATGGATTTTTGTTCTTTAGAATGAGTTCATTTTCATTCTGTTAATTTTGATTGTATATTACTACATTGGTCTCTTGTCCATTTGAGCTGGCCATTTAACCTTTGAGCAGAGCATACATCTCCTTTATGTGCTAATAGCTTAAGTCAGAGGAGACTCCTGTTGTCTCTGTTTCCTGTCCCATTTATGAGTGTTCTGATCATAATTGTGACTCCTAATTTTGCCCAAGTTAATGCTGTCACTGGTGTTCAGCATCAGTCTATTATACAATTCCCACTATGAATTTTTAATAGCCTGTGACTGATGCAAGGCCCAGTGTCTGCTACAGTTTATTAGTCCCGCAAATATAGCAAATAAAAATCTCGGTTGAGTCAACTCATTGTAACTCCCAGGACAGTCCACTGCTGATTACTAAAACCATGGGCATCTCTGTAACCTAAAGTTCAGTCCCAGACAAAATTTTGTGAAAACTTTGGTTGTCAATCCAAAGTGATAGGTCTCGTTGTGAGTCATTGCTTGCTGACCGTGTGACTTGTTTTGCAGCCAATAAGAATATCAGACAGAGAATATTAAAGTGCTGAGTCAACTGTTTCAGCAAGGACATCAGCTAATATCATCAACCTGCAGACCTGGGACACGTTTAGAGACAAACTCCCAAACACCAACAACAAGTAAAACCTGCTGATTTATTTTCTACATGTTTAACTTTTAATGTTTGAATCCTGTAATCTGATTTTCTTCAGACAAGTTTAACAATTAGTCAGTGTGGGGAGATTATTTTGGACACTGTTGTCATATATCTTGACTCCATGATTTGATCTGTGACACTTCTAGAAAACAAGTTAAATCTCATCCCACTGCCTGAATCATTTTATTGATTTCAGTATCTTTTCAGTTTGTTTTCAGTTCTCTCTTCATTGTGACACAAACACCTTGGGGAGAGATGAGCCACCTCTGCTCTTTGTGAGGTTTGTTTGGGAGATTTTTTTCCAAAGATGTTTCATTGTGTTGATGCTGATAATTCATTTCAAAATTACTAAATAAACAAGTCAAACAATTTAACTTTTCTTCTCTAATATTAAAGAAAAATATGTTTATATTTTAAGGAAATATTACCATGATCATTAGACACTGGTTGATTTATTTCAAAGTTACTGAATAAATAGAAATGCTTTTAAAAGTTAAGAAAATGTCGACATTCCTAAAAGACACTGGTAGGCCTAAAGAGACAAGATAATCATTAGGAGTTTGGGTCTTATGTTATCATAGCAGATGTGTTGGGTTTTGCTGAATCTATCCAGAACATGTCCAGAATCTTGGCAGATGTCACCACAGTCTGTTGTCCTCATGCTGCTGATATTCTTCCTACTGATGTTGTTGTGTTGACTGCTCCTTATTTCTGTCAGTCAGAATACAGAACTATAGTTAATACCAGGGAGTTTGGTACAGTAGGAAGCTACTTGTTTCAGCCGACCTTTGGGCCTAACAAAACCTGCAAAACGTTTAGAAAACCTGAAGTCATGACAAAGACAGCTGAGCTGTGAGGATGTTGAGGAATGAAGGTTTGAGGAATATCAGGTGGAAGTAGAATCTAAAACTGGTCTGTTACAGTTTTTCAGTAGCTGTACACTGCACATGTTTCATGGTTGAATTAAAAAATCATCACAGATTGTGGTATATTGTGGAAATGAGTGACAGGCTCTGTGACTATCATGAGGAAATTTACTGCGCTTCTTCACCAATGAAACCAACCACAATGATTGAAATACACACATCTCTGTTAACAACAGGACTGATTTCAACCCATTAAAAAAGGTTAATCAGCTATTTGTCTGCCAGCATGTTACAGCTATATTTACATATAATTGCAAATTGATTATACATTAAAATTATCATTGTCAGCAGATTATACTGTTTTCACTCTGGATTGTCAAACACTGCTGATGTAAAACTGCACTTTATCAGAAACAGTTTAACTCATTGCCCATACTATATATTTAACATTTATTGATTCTTTATTCATTTTTGTCATTGTGATTCTCAATATTACAAATCTATGGTTTAGATGTCCCCGCTCTTAACATGACATCTGTTAGATATTTTCATGTACTGATTCTTTTATGTTTTTCAAATTGTAAAGGCCTATGATGCAAATTTGCAAATATTTCTGACATCGAGCTATATAGAAATAATCTGAGTTAATGGTTTAGATTTAGTTTTTGGCTGGAATTGCTTAGAGAGTGACAGTTTTATTTTGTTAGGCTACAGGGCATCTTACAAGAACTAATCATTGTGTCTCTGTTTTCAGGCTGACTAAACTAAAACCTTGGACCTGGAGGTTTTAGGAGGAAGGGAGGATGGACAACGTCTCCTCACACAAACACTTTATCCTCAATGGCTTCAGTGAACTCGGAGCACTGAGGCCTGTCCTCTTCATCCCATTCTCCATCATGTTCATTGTGTCACTGTTCGCCAACTCCCTGCTGATATACATCATCATTTCACAGAGAAGCCTCCACTCACCGATGTACATCCTCATCGCCGGCATGGCATTTGTGGACCTGAGCCTCCCGGTGTTCATCGTCCCCAATATGTTGCTGAGCTTCTTGTTTGACTGGAGGGAAATCTCTCTGATTGGCTGTCTGGTTCAGATGAACTTCATTCACTTAGCAGGATCTTTTCAGTCCACATTGCTGGTATGGATGGCGTTGGACCGCTACTTTGCCATCTGCCAGCCATTATACTACCATGAACGCATGGCTTTACCAAGATTCCTCAAGTTTGTGATCCCTCTTGTGATCAGAAATGTGTTCATAGTCTTGTTGGTTGGGGCTTTGGCAGGAAAGTTGTCATTTTGTCTCAGAAACATGATAAACAACTGTTTCTGTGAGCACATGGCCTTGGTGGAGCTGGCCTGTGGAAGCACAGCCATCAACAGTCTGGTGGGGTTGATGTTTTTGTTTCTCGTCATTGTGGTTGATTTCTTAATCATCACCACCTCTTACATCATCATATTCAGCTCCATGTTGAGGTCAAGAACTTCAGGTGTCAAAGCTCTTCATACCTGTGTCACCCACCTTGTTATTGTCAGCACCAGCCTGACCATTGTACTTATCACTTCCCTGTCTTATCGGATCAGAAATTATCTCCCTGCATCTATTCAGGTTTTCCTCACCATCATGAAGTCATTGTTCCCAGGCTGTTTCAACCCAATCATCTATGGGATTAGAACCAAAGAGATCCGACAGCACATCCTGAAGACACTGTCACGCTGTCACTTTGTTCAAACTGTGCCCCACTCTTAGGAGGTGAATAAAAATCTAAAAGTACATCAAATGTTAGTGACAAAAGTAAAAATGATCATTTTATTTATAAATTATGATATACTGAGTCAAAATTATGAGATACTGCAGGTTCCCTTGTCTCTCCTTTTTGGGAGCTACCCAGGGTGATAGGTTCTGGACAGGATTGGGGATACTTCAGATACTTACAGCACTGCAAAGCTGCAGGACTTCTGTTCTCCCAGTTTCTGTCCACTGCTTCAGGAGAACTGTCAGCCAACCAAACCCAAATGGTCTTCTTCTTCAGCCTGAAGACTTCCCTCACCACTGCCAAAGCAAAGAGAAGGACTTTTGGTTTGCCTTAACTAGAGTCTGCTTCACTCTAGTTAGGTTATGGTGCGTTATTGGAAGTGACATTTTAAGGACCTTCTAAACACAAGCCACGCATCCTTTGTGGAGGAGGCAGGATTGGAGGACTTAGGGAAAGCTTGACTCATTCATCTGACAGAAGTCCCTGATGTAGTTAAAAGCTCTGCAGTGGTAAGACTCCATAGGTGACATTCAATCAGAGGTGCAAAAGAGGTATTCAGGCTCTCAGGGAAATAAATCCACTGTGGTGGTTCAATCACCTGATTAGGATGCCTTTTGATTTTATTAGTCAAAAATGTAAATTCTCATACATTTGACTTAAAAGTAATGATTTTGACTGAACAAATAAAACGTTCTGTTCCATCAGCTGACTGTAACTCCCAGGACAGTCCACTGCTGATTAGTAACCCCACTGGCATGTCTGTAACCTAAAGGCCCCTCCATGATTTGATATTTTGTTCACTCCCAGACTAAAGTTTATGAAAACTTTTGTTGTCAATCCAAAACAATGGTCTTAGGTCTCATTGTGAGTCATTGCTCGCTGGGATTTTCAGTCCGTCACACCAACAGTGTGACGAGGTATTGGAGTTTGTCTCTGTAGCCAATAAGAACATCAGACAGAGAATATTAAAGTGCTGAGTCAACTGTTTCAGCAAGGACATCAGCTGATATCATCGACCTGTAGTCCTGGAACACATTTAGAGATGAACTCCCAAACACCAACAAGTAAAACTGCTGATTTCTACAGAGCTGAACTGTCAGCAGCTCTTCGTGTTTAACTCTTCAACCTGATTTTCCTCAGACCAGTGCAACAGTCAGACAGTGTGGGGAAATTATTTCAGACATTTTCTTTATTGTCATATGTCTTGATTGTAGCGATTTGATCTGTGATATTTCTAGAAAACAAGTTAAATTCTCTCTCTTGTTGGCTGGAATAATTTGTTTGATTTCTTTATTTCTTTATCTTTACAGTGTGAAACCAAACACCCTGATGAGAGTTGAGCCACCTCTGCTCTTTGTGAGGTTTGTTTGTGAGTTTTTTCCCAAAGATGTTTCATTGTGTTGATGTGATACTTTTTCCACTGCAGATTTTCTGTCAAGCCTTTTCAGATTTCTCTTGAAGCCAGAAGACAAGCTTACTGTTAAACATTAAGAAAATATAGTAAATGTGGCAGTATGTCTCATAGCAATGGTTTCTCAACACATCTATTATCAGCTCAGTTTTATTTATGTAGCTGAACATCACAAATTTTCCACAGAGGCCTTTACAGTCTACAACATTCAACCAACTGTATCTTTAAACCCTCAGTTCAGAGAAGGCAAAACTCTCCCTTTTATCAAATGGCCTCAAAACCACAGGATCAGGAAACATCACGAATCATTAGGAGTTTGGGTCTCATGTTATCACAGTAGACGTGTTGGGTTTTCTCCTGAATGTATCCAGAATATATTTAGAATCTTGACAGGTATCACCACAAGAAATATACATATACAATCTATGATTTAAAGGCAAAACATCTCCAAGGACAAAATCTCTTTCAGTACCAACCACAACACCGTGGGCCTAAAAATCTTGTTTTCTTGCAAGTTTAAAAATCATCACAGACCTTGGTATGTTTTGAAAATGAGTGACAGGATCTTAAACAAAAATGAGGCAAATCAATGCACTTGTTCAGCCATCAATAAAAAACGACCCTGAAAATGACTGAAATACACTCATCTCTGTTTGATTGATTGATTTCATCTCATTACTGTGACTGTTTTCAACTTTATTTGAAATAAGTCTTTAGGACTCAGTAACAGATAGTAAGAAGATTATTTTGGAAGTGATGAACACAGCTTTATAAACTAACAAAAAAAGTACACACATACACAAACACACACACATATATACGTATATATATATATTCAGTTACATTTGCAGACATTGGATTATACATGAAATATCATCATATGACTGTCAGCAGATCATACTGTTTTCACACTGGATTATTACATTACAAATGTAAAACTTTCTCAGAAACAGTTTCTCATTACACATATATATTTAACCATATTAAATATATAATCCATATTCAAAATCTATGATCTATGTCTACTGTCTAAAAATATAAGATCAAGTACATATTATATATTATTTTAAAAATATATCATATATGATTTTTAAAAAGAGGAGTATATTATGTACAGATTGTAAAGGACTGCTTGTGATATTTCTAATATGGAGCTTTATAAATGAAAATGACAGAAGGCTCCAAACCTTTGGTTTGAATTGAGATGGTGGGCTGCTCTACTCTTTACAATACAATAATTTCTAAAGTTATTTTTTCAGACTACAAGACATCTTACAAGAACTAATCATTGTGTCTCTATGTTTTCAGGCTGACTGTACTAAAACCTTGGACCTGGAGGTTTTAGGAGGAAGGGAGGATGGACAACGTCTCCTCACACAAACACTTTATCCTCAATGGCTTCAATGAACTCGGAGCACTGAGGCCCGTCCTCTTCATCCCATTCTCCATCATGTTCGTTATTTTGCTGTCGGCCAACTCCCTGCTGATATACATCATCATTTCACAGAGAAGCCTCCACTCACCGATGTACATTCTCATTGCCGGCATGGCATTTGTAGACCTGAGCATCCCACTGGTCTTTGTCCCCAACATGTTGCTGAGCTTCTTGTTTGACTGGAGGGGAATCTCGCTGACTGGCTGTCTGGTTCAGATGTTCCTCATTCACTTTGTAGGATCTTTTCAGTCCACATTACTGGTATGGATGGCACTGGACCGCTATTTTGCAATCTGCACACCACTCTACTACCATGAACGCATGGCTTTACCAAGATTCCTCAAGTTTGTGATCCCTCTTGTGATCAGAAACATTTTTATAGTCTTGGTGGTTGTGACTTTGGCAGGAAGGTTGTCATTTTGCTTAGGAAATGTGATAAACCACTGTTTCTGTGAGCACATGGCCTTGGTGGAGCTGGCCTGTGGAAGCACAGCCATCAACAGCCTGGTGGGGTTGATCTCAGTGTTCCTCATCCCTGTGGCCGACTTCCTCTTCATCACCACCTCTTACATCGTCATATTCAGCTCTGTGCTGAGTTCTGGAATTTCAGGAGTCAAAGCTCTTCACACCTGTGTCACTCACATCGTGGTCATCAGTGTTAGTCTGACTGTAGCACTTATTGCTTTCCTGTCCTATCGGATCAGAAATGGTCTTCCTGTCGCCATTCTGGTTTTCTTCAGCACCATGTACCCCCTGTTTCCAAGCTGTTTCAACCCGATCATCTACGGCATCAGAACCACAGAGATACGACAACACATCCTGAAGACACTGACATGTTGTCGCTTTGTCCAAACGGTGCCCCATACTTAAGAAATAAATGTTTCAGGAGTTGCCTTGGGTGAGGGGTGCCTGGTTGGAGTGGGGAATCAGTGGGTTATGTTTAAAGCTTCCATTGTAAAGGTGGCTGCCTGTAGTTAAGGTTGTTGGTGCCTTTTGTGGTGGTAACCTGAGAACGAGCTGGAGGATGCTAGCAATAAAGGAGGCTAAAAAGCTAACTGTGTGGAGGAGCAGAATGGTATAGCAGGCTGGAGGGGCTGCAGCTTCCATAGTCACTGAAGCACAAACTTGCATGTGGAAGGATTTCCAGGAGGCCAAGCAACTGCTTTAATTTAAAAGGGAAAAGAAAAATTCCTCTGTAGCCTCTGAGAGGAATTGAGTAAATTTAGGGAATTAATTGTCAGTTTGAAGGAACAAATTATAAACCTGTTCATACAAACTAGCAAAAGTTTTACTGTTTAGTCATTCAGATCCAATTCTATTACAATTATGATTGGATGGTACTGTTGCTTTGTGGGAGATTCACTCTGACGTTGTCTCTGCAGCCAATGACAGCATCAGACAGAGGGTATTAAGATGCAGAGTCAGTGGTTTAGTGGGCACAGATGGAGAAGAGTCAGCAGCTGATATCATCACTCTGCAGACTGGGCCTGTTTAGGTATCAACACCCTTGCACCCAAAACAAGTAAAACCTCTTCTCTACAGAGCTGATCAGGATGTTGTGACCTGAAATCTGATTTTCAGTCAGGTGTTGGGGGCAGATTATTTCACCTTGTTTTCAGTCATTATCATCTATCTCAATTCTGGTGCAGTGATCTGCATTTTTCACTCATTTTTTATATTGGCTGTGATTTATAAAACACATCCTGGCCGAATCTTTTAATTCATTTCATATTTTCAGTCATCTGTTCGATGTGAAACCAAACACCCAGAGGAGACATGAGCTACTTCTGCTCTTTGTGAGGTTTGTTTACCATGTTGTTGTCCTGTTTTTTTCCTTCTGACAAATATTCAAAGTTCCATTCAGGCAGCAGGAAAATATACTGATAAATGTTAATGCATGTTTTTTCTGGTAGATATGATTCTCAATCATCATTCTCATCTGATCGACTTCAGGTTGGGTGTACTAGTGTGGTGTCGACTGTGGAGTCACCACAGCATCTGTTCCTTTGTTACTCCTGTTTTTACTGATGTCATTTGAAATTCACAGTAACTAAATCAACTAAAGGTGACCTTTGATAAAACATTGCAGAATGTTTGGAACAAAGTCATATTAAGAGACAGGTTTGAAAAAACAGTGGCAAGTGGCAAAATAATGGAATAATAATATTAGATGGGGGGTCTAATCTGAGCTGCCTACAGACCTAACAGGTGTTTACTTGTCTGTTCAGAGTTCCAGTCAGTTTTGGTGATTTGGCATTTTGTCTTCATGTTTAAAAAACAGGTAACACTGGGTTTAAAGAGCTGGATTTTAGATGTCAGTAACAATTCAATGCCTCTGTGTCCAGCAGCTGCACCTGTAATACAGTTGCAATATGGAGAAACTACATGGTACACTATGATAATGTAAGTAAATAAAGTGTGTGACATGTAGTGAGTGTAATACGATTAGATGATGAGAGGACTTTTTTGTATGACTTCCTAAACTTAAGAGGAAAAGACTTGTTCTGTCCTGTGTTGCTGCAGTGTTTCCTAACACTAAAGATGTAAACAGACTAACAGCATCAATAATAACTGAATTATTCAACAGGTGTCAAGGTGCAGTTTGAATATAGACCGTATCATCAGCAAAATATGCTTAACTGTTCATATATATGCATTTCTTTTGATTATCATTATCAATAAATTAACATGTAAGCAGCATTTTAATGTTGAGCTGGTTGAAGTGTATTGATTTCATATTAATATACTGTTGCGTTGATTGATCAATCAAATGGAAATAGATTTTATAAGATAATTATATACTTTGTGTGTAAAACCAGAACATGCAATATAATTATTGACCACAGCTGTCAGATAAAAGTATACTCCTGAAAAATATCATGCACAATCTGTCTTTTTCTCAACAACTGCTCATCAGATCGACTTCAGGTTGGGTGCTATAGTGTGGCGTCGACCGTGGAGTTTTTGGATGAGCAGTTGTCATGAAAATCAACAAACTCCTCCAGCAGCAGGATGAACAACAGTCTGTTAGGAGATAGAGAGCTGTGTGTGTATCTGTGGCTCCAGCTGTGTGTGTGTGTGTGTGTGTGTGATGTGTGACAGAACATTCCGGAACATCAGTGTCAATCAACTTAAAGTTCCATTTGACGTGTGACTGATGCTGAAAAGAGTCCTCACCCAGCAGCTCAGTCTGACGGACTCTCTGTGTGTTTGGTTTATATTTGTGTTACAGATTGTGTCTTTGAAGAAGTGAGTGAACTTTTAAAAATGTTTGTTTTCAGGCTGATTGAACTAACACCCTGAACCAGGAGGCTGTAGGAGGAGGGGAGGATGGAGCTGCGGAGGGACAACGTCTCCTCACACAAACATTTCATTCTTGACGGCTTCAATGAACTCGGAGCACTGAGGCCCGTCCTCTTCGTCCCGTTCTCCATTATGTTCATTGTGTCACTGTTCGCCAACTCCCTGCTGCTGTACATCATCATTTCACAGAGAAGCCTCCACTCACCGATGTACATCCTCATCGCTGGCATGGCATTTGTGGACCTGAGCCTCCCGCTGTTCTTTGTCCCCAACATGTTGCTGAGCTTCTTGTTTGAGTGGAGGGGAATCTCTCTGGGTGGCTGTCTGGTTCAGATGTATTTCGTTCACTTCTTAGGAACTTGTCAGTCTACTCTGCTGTTGTGGATGGCGCTGGACCGCTACTTTGCCATCTGCACACCACTCTACTACCATGAATGCATGGCTTTGCCAAGATTCCTTAAGTTTGTGATCCCTCTTCTCATCAGAAATGTCCTCATGATCACACTGGTAGTGACACTGGCAGGGAGGCTGTCATTCTGCACTGGGAACATGATAAACCACTGTTTCTGTGAGCACATGGCCTTGGTGGAGCTGGCCTGTGGAAGCACAGCCATCAACAGCCTGGTGGGGTTGTTGACTGTGTTCCTCATCCCTGTGGCCGACTTCCTCTTCATCACCACCTCTTACATCGTCATATTCAGCTCTGTGCTGAGTTCTGGCAAATCAGGTGTCAAAGCTCTTCACACCTGTGTCACCCACATCGTGGTCATGAGCGTCAGTCTGACCATCATACTTGTGGCTTTCCTGTCCTATCGGATCCGAAACGGTCTCCCTGCAGCCGTTCGTGTTTTCTTCAGCATCATGTATCTGTTCTTTCCGAGCTGTTTCAACCCGATCATCTACGGCATCAGAACCACAGAGATACGACAACACATCCTGAAGACACTGACATGTTGTCATTCTGTCCAAACGGTGCCCCATTCTTAAGAGATTATTACAAAATATTTTACATCATATATCTCAATTCTATAAAAAAAAAAAAAGCCCCATTTAAACCAGGACAAGAATAAAAAGTACATCCCACTTCTACTGGTAATCAGAAATCTTTCCTTCTCTGCCTCTGCACCTTCTGTGCTAGCTCCTGATATTCCTTGTGGGCCTCCTTGATTTGATCTTCCTGTGGTACAGCCAGTTCAACCATAAGCACCTGATGTGAAGCCTGTCACAGCAGAACCACATCAGACCCCAGTGATGTTGTTGTGCTGGTGCCAGGCAGCATGAGCTGTCTGCCAAAGTCCATAGTACCAGTCACTTTTATGAGTAGACCTGAGGCCACTGAACTGTCAATCCTTTGTAGGTTGCTGCTGTTGATTGTTGATGCAATGTGGTATACCACTGCCTTCAGCACCTCGTCCTGGTGTCAGTGACAGCAGGTTTGTCCCAATAACAGCAGGTCCAGGATGTGCTCCAAGGGTCCTTGACCAGAGAATAGGGGACTTTTTGCCATACTTCAAGTTGGGTGAACTTGGTATCACATTGTACACAGCCTGAACTTGAATGAAGTTGATGTGCTGAGGTTCTGTCTGTCTGCTCCAGCACAGTCACTCATCTAATCCCAGTGTGGCGCCATAGATGCCTGCAGCCACCACTTTGGGGAGCGGGGGTTACTGAAGTCCTACAAAAACTCATTATTATCTGGAAGACCAAAATCTCTTCTGTCAGGCCGCTTATGGGAAGTTGCAGTGTGCTCCTCCTCCCAGAGAGCCCTGCTGGTGCTTATGCTGCTACCAGGATGAACCAACCACCTGCTCTGCTGATCTTTCCCTCCCTCAGCTCTACAATTATTGGGTTGGCTCATGGTTATCACATACATATAACCACAACTTTCCTGATCTGATTTTGGCTTGGGGTCTATGCCTTTCATCCCTCCCCCTCTCTTTCTCTGTCCTATCTGTATCTGTCACTATCAAATAAAGGCAAAGCTTCAAATAAAAAAAAAAAACATCACTATTGTACCCCAAAAACCAGAAGAGGGTAGGCAACGAGAGCAAGGACACTATGTTGCTATATCCTGGTATTGAAATGATCAGGTACTGATATTGGTATTACCATTTTTGAGACTGCCTAAAGATTTGCATCTTTATCAACACCACTATCAGTAGTTAGCATAGATGTTATGCACTCCCCCCTGCAAGAAATCAGCTTAGAACATATATTGCATTTTGTTTGCACTTTGCACGTTCAGCCATTGTAAATAAGCAACAAGCAACCAAAATGAGAAACGAAGTGATAACAAGGATGTGATAGCTGCAAGAACTGAATTCAAAAGCTTTATTGGACAGTTGTGTAGCCAGTAGGTCTATTTGTGCATCAGTGATTTGATTTTAATTTGTTAGTCTTGATAGCAGTATTGAGAAGCTCAGAGCTTAGTGACTTTAAAGTTTTGAGAAATTTAGCACTGGATTCGCACAGAACCGGGTCTCGATCCCCATCCCTAGGTCCTACAGCCCTAGTCATCTCATGATACTAATTTAAAGGTAGAAATGAATTACTTGAAGGATTGAATTAGACAGTTTATGTCTTGAATTCTTTTGTAGGAACAAAATTACAAACCCATACACACAGTTTTTACCTTCGTCTGACCATGGAGCACTTTTTAACTCTAGTTCTAGTAGATTAGTGTCTGTTTCCTGTTTGTTTTCATGTGATGCTGCTGCTCACTGGGACTTTCAGTCATCAACAGGGTGAAGAGGTGTTGGACTTTGTTGTTGCAGCCAATGGCAGCATCAGATTAAAAATATTAAAGTTCTGACTCAGTGGTTCAGCAATGACAGAGGGACAGATGGAGGAGAGTCAGAACATGTTTAGGGACAACCTCCCAACAAGTAAAACCTGCTGATTTCTTTTCTACAGAGCTAAACCATCAGCAGCTCTTCATGTTTAACTCTGCAGATTATTTTCCAAAGTTATATCATTGTGATATACAGTATCTTGATTCTTGCTTGTATGTTGCAGATGAGCCTCATCTGCTCTTTGTCAGGTTTGTTTGCTGTAATAATTCTTGATGCTGACATGTTGTTTTTTCCTCTGACTAATATTTGATGTTGAGCCTTTTCAGAGTTTCTGTATGTCCTGGTAAATGCACATCTGCATGTTCGTGTAAGACCCTCCATCACCCTGATGAATGGGGGATTTTTTGCTGTTTCCTAAACCTGCCGAATCTTTTCTCATAACATTCTTAGGTTCAGCTTTTCAACATTTGTATGTGACTAAACTCATGAAGATGAAGGTTAACAACCTGTAGCTCTGATCTGAAACTAATCTGATTAAATACACACTGAAATAACAGCTCAAGGTTCCTGACTTTTACCTTATTGATATAATCTGCATCTTGTAAATGTAGTGTTTCCTGTACGTAATGGGGTGGATGGACACGAATCAGATTTTCATGTGGGTGATGCATCACTCCTCTTTCTTGAACCTCAGTCAGCTGTTTTAGATGCCTAACCATATCTTTGCCTTAACTTAGTTATTTATTATATTTTTCTCTTTTTAACAAGTGAAAGTGACACTGGCTCTGTGTCACAGTCTCACAGTGTTAGTGTGAGCAGCAGCAATCTGTTAGGAGAGATAGAGAGCTGTGTGTGTATCTGTCGCTCCAGCTGTGTGTGTGTGTGTGACAGAACATTCCGGAACATCAGTGTCAATCAACTTAAAGTTCCATTTGACGTGTGACTGATGCTGAAAAGAGTCCTCACCCAGCAGCTCAGTGTGACACCATGTGGACGTTCCAGGAAATCTGTGGGTGGAGTAGTCATGGTATTGTTTTTACAGAGCCTTCACTTGAAACATTATTTCATAATTATATTAGTAATCGTGGGGTGTTTTAATGTTTACTGAGTCATACATTCGAAGGTGGTCTCCAGTTCATCCTCCAAGTTTGAGTGAGTTCAGGATTTTACTCTGGTTCATATATAACTTGCACTTAATTGGTGTGTATTGTTAAATATCTGTTTATTTTGGTGGCACTGATGTTAACGTTTGGTTCAGATTTTGTCTTTAAGAATGAAACCTAAATTTATTGTGGGTCATCACTGCATTTTCTGAAGTGATTTTGTGCAAATGAAACACACCTTACAGTCATCTATTTTGCAGCTGTGGATAAATAGAGTGACTTTACAGATGAAAATGTCTCTGTTTTCAGGCTGATTGAACTAACACCCTAAACCAGGAGGCTGTAGGAGGAGGGGAGGATGGAGCTGCTGAGGGACAACGTCTCCTCACACAAACATTTCATTCTCGACGGCTTCAACAGACTCGGAGCACTGAGGCCCGTCCTCTTCATCCCGTTCTCCATTATGTTCATTGTGTCACTGTTCGCCAACTCCCTGCTGCTGTACATCATCATTTCACAGAGAAGCCTCCACTCACCGATGTACATCCTCATCGCTGGCATGGCATTTGTGGACCTGAGCCTCCCGCTGTTCTTCGTCCCCAACATGTTGCTGAGCTTCTTGTTTGACTGGAGGGGAATCTCTCTGGGTGGCTGTCTGGTTCAGATGTATTTCGTTCACTTATTAGGAGCTTTTCAGTCCACGTTGCTGCTATGGATGGCGCTGGACCGCTACTTTGCAATCTGCACACCACTCTACTACCATGAATGCATGGCTTTACCAAGATTCCTTAAGTTTGTGATCCCTCTTGTGATCAGAAACATTTTTATAGTCTTGGTGGTTGTGACTTTGGCAGGAAGGTTGTCATTTTGCTTCCGAAACGTGATAGACCACTGTTTCTGTGAGCACATGGCCTTGGTGGAGCTGGCCTGTGGAAGCACAGCCATCAACAGTCTGGTGGGGTTGATCTCAGTGTTCCTCATCCCTGTGGCCGACTTCCTCTTCATCACCACCTCTTACATCGTCATATTCAGCTCTGTGCTGAGTTCTGGCAAATCAGGTGTCAAAGCTCTTCACACCTGTGTCACCCACATCGTGGTCATGAGCGTCAGTCTGACCATCATACTTGTGGCTTTCCTGTCCTATCGGATCCGAAACGGTCTCCCTGCAGCCGTTCGTGTTTTCTTCAGCATCATGTATCTGTTCTTTCCGAGCTGTTTCAACCCGATCATCTACGGCATCAGAACCACAGAGATACGACAACACATCCTGAAGACACTGACATGTTGTCGCTTTGTCCAAACTGTGGATTAATCATAAGTAACCATCAGAGTTTGTATATTTTTTAACAAGTATAATGTCAGGGTTCCATGCAGGCCCATTTCTTCCAGTAAAGAAGAAAAGTAATTGGAAGGTAAACAGTTTAATACTAAGGATTTGTCAGTTGCTATTTGTAAACCAATCTAAGTTGCTCCTCCTGGCTCAACAAATGACAGCAGTCGAATGAGATAGATGGTGAACGAAGAGAGGGAGCAGCCTTACCAAGAATAAATCAATGAATCAGAGAAATAAGATGTTATTTTCTGACTGTTTCACAGCTGTTACATCAACAGAGAGCGAAGACAATAACAACAAAGGATGAGGGTCTTCACCAGACCTTTTATTTATTCAAAAGATCAAGGAGTCATTTCTCTGCAGAGAAGTTAGACTGAGGGACAATGTCCTAAAACTTTAGTTATTATACCAACAAGGTAGAACTATCTTAGAGTAACCCTCCCATAGCCATTAAATCCCTCTGTAGTATCATCCATGCCCAGTGGCCTGGTCTGATGCTCAAATCATTACCAAATGTGGTTTTCATATCTGGACAACAGGATACTTGCTCAAAGTTCCCGGCACAGTTAGGTGTTTTCCAAAGGCCAGTAGCATAACAGTTTTTGGCTCATATTTGAGAACATTTCTGGTAAACAGCACTTTGTATTAACACACTAGGTCTCAATGACCTGTCAACCAAGACTGATGAGTTCCACACAAGGCCATAGGCCTTTCTGCACACACAAATCCCTTGTGCTGGTTTAGAGCTGTCCAAACTAAAACTAATGTGACTAGACCCAGTGTACAACAATTTAAGATTATATGAGGATGAGTATAATGATCATAAAAAAATGATACGTATATGTGTGAATATATGTTGCATGGTGAACACTGAGCACTAATTTTCTACCACACAGAGACAGTGAAGTAAGCTGGCTGAATCATGCCTTAACACCCTGTGCTGTCATTGACAGGGGATTGACTTTTGACTTTAGGAAAATCCTGTGTAGTATACCTTTAAAAATGACAATGATAAAAAATTCTCAAGTCAACATTATCATGTAGCCAAAATCCTGATCTCTAAGTCAACATAATAAAACTGTGAACATTGTACAGTTTAGATATTAAATCAACATTATATTTTAAAAAATGTTTTATTTATTTGACCATAAATGAATGAAGTATAGAAAATGTAAACCCAGAATTCAGATCCATGACCTTTGTGTTGTGAGGCAACAAGTAACCCACATGTTCGGGTTTTCTTGATTTAAACTATATGATGGCTTCATACTTTAAATAAAGAGCTGGAAGTAATGAATGTGATTATTTTTATCTTTGATGATATAATTTCATTTCCAGATGTTTTGTAAAGGAAACTAAAAATTATATCTGTTAATGTTTCAGTATTGACATATATAATACTGACGTGTCAAATATATTTTTGCTAAATAGAGAAATAGGTCTGTTTTGCTCAGTACATGTTTAAACACCATTTGAAGTGAAGGTCGACATAAAAATATTACTGGTCAATAAAGTGGATGTTTGATAAAAGGTCAGGTCAGGTCATGTGACAGTGCTTTCTCTTTACAATCTAACAGACCTACTTTTCATGTTGGAGAGACAAAAGTTTCTTGTTTGAATGAAATATAAATAGATTTTGTCTGGTGATGTTTTAACAGGACGGCATGAAAAAAATATGTTGTTATAATGTGAAACAAGAAACTAAGCAAAATATTTTCCATCACTGGGAAAATGATGAAAGTGTTGTAATGTCAGTAACAGTTCTTAAAATATTATGATAATTCAGTTTCACTTTAAAAAGAAAAAATGAGTCAGATCTATAGATCTGCTAAGTGTCTAGTGTAACAGACTGTGTTTTCTACAGTGAATTATCAGCCAACATGAAACAGGACAAACAGCCTCCATCCATCACTAGGTGTCAGTGTCCTCCCAACACAAACTCCACATCCTGGCTGCTGAACACCAGCAGTTATTTAACAGCCCATAGTATCACAGACACCTGTCATCACCTGTCACCATCTGTCATCACATCTGCTGTTGTTGTGTTCACAGAGCTGTGACTTCCTGTTTAAGGTCTCCTCATATTTCTAATTTAAACCTCCGAGGCAACATGTGCTCTGATTTACTACTTTAATATTGCAGCAGGAGACAAAACCAGGCCACAATATCTCAATGAGTTATTTTACAAGGAAATATTGGTGTGGGGAAAAAAAAGCACATACAGTCTTTCCTGAAGCATATTTTGTCTTCATTACAGAATCCTGCTCATATGTTCATGTCTATAACTCATTTAAGCTTTAAGATTAAAGCTGAGCTCAGAGAAATCCTCCAGCTCCAGCTTCTGTTTAAAATGATTTATTCACCCAGAGTAAACTAAAATCTAAACTCACAACAGTGAGCACTGTCTTTCACAGTTATTTTCAAGTTAGAGTACAAATGAAATGGGAGCAAAATGCAGTTTGAAGTATCAAAAGTAAAAATACTCATAATACAGAATGGGCCTTTTTAAAGTGTTAGAAATATAATAATTATTAAATTACTGTTTGGGCCATTATTTCAGCTCAGTGAGTAGGACTACGCAGTCGGAGTTCCAGTCTTTGTTTTCTGTTCATGAAACCATTTAACTGCTCTGGCTCAGAGCAATGACGGGATTAATTACCACTGGAGGCAGCAGAGGGCGCCGCTGCTCTATAAAGTTACATTTACTGAACAGCAAAGGGAGATGAGTTAAACAGCTCTCATTACCTGAGCGCCCAGTTTAACTCTCTGAGTGATTCTGCAGAAAGTTTGAAGTGAATAACTTTTGTGGATTTTCTGTTTCAGTCAGTTCTGTCTAGTAACATGGACAATGTCGTCCAGCACCAGTCCTGTTCACCTGATCTGAGCCCTCAGACTGTTACCTCTGCCCCAGGATGAAGGAGGAGCTCAGTGGTCACCATTTTGACTGATGATGACACCATCACTGCTGTGACCATCTTCTCAGAGAGAAATCTTGAGTTGAACTTCTAGTGAAAACGTGGAGAAACCAAAAAACACAGTCCAACAGAAGATAGAACATCTGATCCATCAGGAGACATCCATAACAATACAAGTTTCCACAGAAATGAGGAGATGTCACCTTGATGGTCTGGGAGTAAGTGAATGTTGGACTGGAGCTGGATGTCACCGATGTAGACATGACAGTGTGAGGAGACCTGAGGTGACAGCAATGGCCAGGCCGTGTTGCTCTGAGATGGACTGTGGTGGAGCAGTCACCAACATGAATCTAACATGGTTCAATGATCAGAACATAAGGAGGGAGTTCACTTTACTGGAGCCACAGGTCAACAGGAGCTGAAGATGACCACCAGGAGCTGACCTGCAGCCAGCAGTGTGTACGTGGAGCTGTTGGATGTTTCAGTGTGTTCATTTATTAAAACCGCTGTTTTAGATCTGAGTCACTGGGACAGAAATCTCATTACAGCTGCAGCTCTCAGAGTCCCAGCAGTCTCACTGAAAAGACCAATTAACCAGAGCAGATAATTAATCCCAGCATCCTTCACAGAGGAAACTCGACTCTACTGTTTTGACCTTGGGGCCAATTAGCTTCCAGGAGCAACAACAACAAACTGAACAAATTAGATTTTACAGTTTAAACCTCAGAGGAAACATGTTCCTGCCTCCAATTTACTGTGTCAGTGTAGCAGAGGATCGTCTCTTTGATTTCAGCTGTTTGAAGAAGACAAACTGTTAAATCAGGACAAACTGGTGACACACAGATGAATGAGACGCAAAGAAGACATCAGCAAACAGAACAATGACCAAGAAAAACAACAGATAAATATTCATAAGAAAAAACCCATAGGGCTGCAGCACATTTTCTCAGTAATGCTTAATGCTTGGGTCTAATAATGAAAGATGTCCATCACAGTTTCCAACACTGATGTGTTGTTAAGTCTGACTGACAGTCCAGAACCCAGAGACTTGAGCGTCTTTAATAAACTCAGACACCAGAAGCAGTCAAACAGGAAGTAAACAGGTTGATTAAACTCCTGAGAGTCTCTGCTCCTCTAATCGGTTCAGGGACATTTAAATTGGTTCAAAGTGGTTTGAACCAATCAGAGTGCTGCTGCGTTTGGGATCAATCATCCCGTGGGACATTTGGACTTCGGCTATAAGACGAACCGGGAGAGAACGAAGACCTCTCTGACAACCACAGCAGGTAGGAAGGTTTACAGCTGAAAACTGACTGCAGTCATTTATATGATATATTTATTCCAGTTTGATAAATCAGCATGAGGGTATAAATGTTGTGTCATTTATAAACTGTGTGTGTATATTGACACCTGTGTAACTGTTGATGTAGTTATGTGTATGTGTCTGTGTTGTATATTAACTTGGTTTACTTCTGTCTTTGTATATCTTGGAGTCCTTTCTGTCTTTAACAGAAATAGTTAGTCATATATATAGAAACATTTCTCATGTCATTCTCTGATTCTGATTCTGTTTTCTTAGCTACATGTGTTGACCACAGCAACAGGAAACTAAAACTATCTGCATGGCTGGAGTTCTGTGGAAGTAAGTGACAACATATATTTTGTTTGTAATTTTCTTTACTCATTATAATGTGTTATACTGTCAGGTGTTTCTGTTATTTTGTCCACCTTGTTTATGTAAATGAAGGTACGTCATCCAATATTATCAGCTAGCAGCTGTATCAACTAAAACTGAACATTAGTGTAACTGGTGTATGTGTGCATATATACATAGAAATATAAGAATGTCTGCATATTCATTGATATGTATGTTTGTGTATACTGTGTATCTGTTTAAGAGTATGTAGTAGTATAATTTTTTTCATGTTTTATTTATTCAGCTCAATAGTATTTCATGCTAACTCAATATATTTTTGTGTTGTGTTCTTTCCATCTTTATTTCTAAATATCAAAAACATTTTCTCAGCTACATGTTTTGCCCACAACAACCTGAAACCAAAGCTATCTACAGGGCTGGACACCAGTAGAAGTAAGTGATGTTCTTTTAGTTAACTAATCAAATAACAGACAATCCTGAAAAAATATATTTAATCACTATTTGAAATCTTCTGTTTGAAGTTAAAAAACACAATTAGAGAACACTGATGCTTATGTTCATGATTTTTCTGGACAACTTTAGAATCATATGAAAACTCATTGACCTTGTATGTGTTGTAGAATGACCAATAAGCAAAACATTGTTAAAACTCAATGAGTCAAGTTATTGAATATTTCTGTAGCATCTCTTTTCAGTATTGCACTTTGTAGATGGTCCCTGTGTACTATACTATCAATGTAATTTCTCCAGCTTGGAGGATGGCATATTTGGTCCGGGAAGTTTGAATGTGTGAATATCTTTCTAACTTTACCTAAGTTCACCCTGGTTCCCGCCACAAAAAGCCAATGGGATTTTTTCATTGTGTTCTGGATTATTCTAGAAAATAAACTGTGAGCAGCTAAAGTTTCTGATCCTTCCAGGTTTAGTTGATCAGATGATCTTCACAGATGAACACCACTGTTCTGATGTTTGAAGCCTAAATCCAATCTCCAGAAGTAAGAAGCTAATGTTAGGCTATAAACCAACTACACCACGGTCACATGACGTCAACGTCTCCACCACTAAGCTTCCAACTGGTCATTTCATTTAGCTCTGAGCTCTTCTACAAAAGCCTTTCTTCTTAGAAAGTTAGTGAGAGTTTGAAAGAGCGTGAGTAGAAACACAATGAGGCTGTAAAGGTGGACTGGTGAGTAGATGGGTTTTCATGTTAACGTCCCCGACAACCTCTGTAGTCTCATTTAGACACTCGTTAGCAACCGCCTGTTTTAAGACACGTAAAAGCTTCAAACATCAGGAGTGGGGGATTTACTGACCCATTTTATGTCGGAGAATAAAACCTGAAAATGTCTTGAGCTTGTGTTAAAACCACAGACCTTATTGGGATGAGGTAACAGGAAGTGCTAACATGCTCTCTGTTTGACCTGGCACTGCTCAGGTGAAGCCAGCATCATGTTGGAGGCATTGCCAGGTAGGAACTTCTCCCACAGCAGCTTTGTGTTCAGAGGTTTCCCTGAGCTGCAGAGACACAGCTGGCTGCTGGTGCTTCCCTTCTCTGCCTCTTACCTGTCAGTGCTGCTGGGAAACTCTCTGCTGGTCCACGTCATCCGCAGCGTGGACAGTCTGCACAGCCCCATGTACCTCCTCATCTGCACGCTCTGCATCGTTGACATCCTCATCGTGACCACCATCATCCCCAACATGCTCTTCAGCCTCCTGTTTGACTGGTACAAGATCTCATTAGCTGGCTGCTTGATTCAGATGTTCTTCACTCACTTCCTGTCCTCAGTGGAGTCTACGCTGCTGCTGGCAATGGCATTGGACCGCTACGTGGCCATCTGCCAAACCTCTGCGCTACACCAAGATCATTGACTCGTCCATGTTCGTGAAGCTGCTGCTCTTCACTCTGGTGCGCAGTGTCTCCATCATGGCCACACTGGTTGGTTTGGCAGGTTCACTGTGGTTCTGTGACTCCAATGTGATCCAGCACTGCTACTGCGACCACATGGCACTGGTCAGTCTGGCGTGTGACAGCACTGAGAGAAACAGCGCAATGGGCCTTGCCGTGATCGTCTGCTTTGTGGGTGTTGACATATCGCTCATCTTCCTCTCCTACATTAAGATCCTGAGTGTCGTCCTGCGAGCAGCAGCCGGCGAGGACCGTTGGAAGGCGTTTCACACCTGCGGCACTCACCTGCTCGTTATGATGAGTTTCTATTTGGTGGGCAGCATCACCTTCCTGTCTCATAACCTCAACATCCCCATACCGACGGGGGTCAACACCTTCATGGGACTCATGTACATTCTGTTCCCAGCCACTGTCAACCCGATTATCTACGGTGTTCGGACTAAAGAAATTCGGAACGGGTTTTTCAGGATTTTTAAACTCAGAGTGAAGAAAATAATGACAATAAAGGTTTCTCCTGCTGGCAAAGGACAAATGTGACAAAGGTTCACGTCCTGCAGATCCTCAAGCTCTGCAGCTTCGTCCACATCCAGACTGACTGTGGTGGTTCCTGAACAAACCTCCGTCAGCTGAAGTCCACGTTGTGGTTCGAGGTGGTGGCGAACTGTTCCAGATCAACCAATGTTGGCAGTATTGTTGTTTATAAAGACCCTCTGATATGACACATCAAAACTAATCTCAACACAACGTTACTCCTGCTCAGTCCCTAATGGAAACATGTAGAACAAAGTGACATTGGAGGCATGCTACCAGCCGTCGTTAAGATACAGTGACCGCTGGTTCAACACTTCAGCCGGCACGAGAGTGGACAGCTGCTCTGTCTGAAAACACAACTGATGTCTAGGCTGTGGTATTCTAGCTTTTTACAGCCCGGCAGGACGCAGAGAGAGGATGAACATGAACGAGAACACAAACACAGCACCACCGAGTGTTTAAATGCCATCAATTGTGTCCTGAATGGTCACATACAAGATTGGACAAGAAGAAACACCACTCTGGGTGAATATGAGAAGGTTTATTTCAAGCTTTTCCCTACCAAGTCTGTGGAGGGTGGCTCGCTCCCCTGTTATGTGACCCCCTAAATCAAAAAGTTAAGAAAACTGAATATTTTATTCAGGTTATATATTTACTTTAGCATTGCTGATTACACTGTGAAGAAGCAATAATAATGTGTGTTAATTTTTTCAAATCTACCACTGGGCAGTTTTTCTTTCCCAGCTGCATTCAGTCAGGTAAACACATTTTCAGTTCAGTGAATTAAGGCAAGTTTGTGTTATAATTTGTAATCCAGGTTTCATTTTTCCTAAACAAAGTGTTCTGAAAATATATAAAGCATAATAGAGTATAAAAATGAGAATAATCATTTGCAGTATGAATACAGGAGCTATATATGCAAACATCAGGTTAATATTAATCAGCATCAATTCACTGTTAAATCCAGTATGTCTGACTTTGTGGTGACTGTGTGGATCAGCCTCAGGTCCTGGATCGCTACACAACCACAGAGGTCAGACTGATGTCACCGTCAATCTCCAGATAGGTGATGTGTTGTAGGGGAGTGAACCGGTGCTTATAGGTGTGTGCCTGCATCCCATTAGCCACGATCCTGAAGGAGTTATTCTCACAACAGATGGTCAACTGAAAGACAAACATGGCATTTTTGATCACATGTGAATTAGAAACTGTACCTCTGCACCATCAGGGACACTCGGTGTGTAGAGTCACTGAAGTGTTTACCGTGAAATTCTGGCCCCGTTGGAAGGGCATCGGTCCACCACGCTCCTCAGCACCCCACTGCTCCCCCTGCTTGGTGTTTCTAACTACAGTGTTCTCACTGAAACGTGGGTTGTAATGCAAAGCGATGCCAGATTGATGGCAAAGATTGACATTGAACCTTAAAGGAAACACAGAGAAAAGTGTGAACACAACATGACACTGAGCCTCTGCATGAAGGTTTATGTCTGCACAGGGTTTTCAACACTGAAGGAATCTGAACCTTAAAAATGTCACAGAGTTTGATCTGTATAATGATTCTCTGAGGAAATCAGCATTTCAGTGTTGGACCCATTTTGAACTAGAACTATGATCAGATTGCTTAAATAAAAGTTTTTTGAGAAGGAGGTAACAGTGAGAACAATCCTACAGAACGAGAAGGATGAAGCAGATCCACCATCAACAAGTCAGACAATATGTAATCCTTAAAGTGCTGGTTTTGATAGCAGTGTGATGACATTAAACAACCATCAGCCTTCGATGTTTCTTCTCTGCTGCTGAAATGTGTAATTAGATTAAACTATACTGATAATGATTTCATGGAGGTTTAAAGTTGTTAGCACAATAATTTGAACTTTCTATCAGGCTTCAGTTTTTTTAATACAGACACTAACAGCAGAAACCAGTTGGATGTAGGTTTATGTTCTTATATGTCAAATATGTGAAACTAACTAAAGTGCTAATGTGAACAGGAAACTATCATCAAAGGTTTGCTGAAATGGTTCAAATAGCCCCTCTGAAAGTTACTTAATAAAGTGAGTATTGGGCATGTCCATGTTTTGTACAGTTCAGATCATATATATAATTCAGAGTTATGATAATGAAGTTAGACCTTGTAGCATTGCCATGAACAGTCCCCTGGATGGTGATGGTCCTGCCAGGTCTGAGTCCACCACTGATGACGCTCTTGTATGGAACAGTCTGCAGAGATGGAATAGGAATTTATAGTTAATTAATTATTAATTATATAAATATAATCATGAGCCAAGTATCATTGATTTACAGACCAAAGACCATGAAACTCCTGGTACTCTGCTATCAGTCTGTGAGCTGCACTGTGCAGTGTTCTGTGTTCTTTGTTTCAGGCAGTTCCCAGTACAGTCCTGCAGGGATGATGTATTTTTGTAGTCCAACCCTGAAGTTAGCATCACCCTGGTTCCCTCCACAAAAAGCCAAAGGCATAGATGGGTATGTGTGTGTCACACCACTGTATTTAGAGTGTGCTTCTGCAGAAATGTAACCTGGAGAACCTGGGTCCATATTTGTGGGAGGAACCACATGCTGGATGAAACCCCTAACATCCTGCAGAATGCAAGTTCATTGTCAGATGAGCTGGCTGCTCAGTTTGGCTGAGTTCAGTTCTTCTTCACACAAACTGCCAGTCTGCTTCTTTACAAGTTTGTTGGATGGTTGAAAAACATTAGAAACTACCCAGACTCTACACCTTCGAATGCCCAACCAAAACTGACAATCCAACATATCCTGTCGTCAGCCAGCTGTGAGAAAAGGTTTCAACCTTTCTCCCTACATCCCTGAACATGTGTATCATTATATTAGCTTTTCACCTCCACTCTGGTCAACATGAACCTTGAGCTCTGTGTTATGTCCTGTGTACCTGTCCCCTGTGTCCTGCATCTCTACTGCACATAAACATTGAGCACATTTTATCTTTGTAGTTTGTTCACACTGCAAACATGATAAAGTTAAGTACATTCAAACCACAGTATCCACACTAAACTCTTCTCCCACAATGCAATACACAAGGAAATGGAGGAACCTACATAGCTTGATACAACTAGAGGTACATGAAAAACCTGTTTGTTTTTCTTGCAGTTTGTGAACCTCTGTTTAATATCTGTAGTACTCACCGGTGCTGCAGGAGGAAACCCCGGCTGAGCTGGGAATCCAGGCTGAGCTGGGAATCCTGGGTGAGCTGGGAATCCAGGCTGAGCTGGGAATCCAGGCTGAGGTGGAAATGCCGGACAAGACGGGAAGCCGGACTGGGTGGGAAAGACTACATTTGAAGGAAATGCAGTCTGAGCAGGAAACGCCGGCTGTCCAGGGAACTAAACATAAAAATAAACCACTTTAATGTCATTCACTTTCCTGTAATACTTTTCATATTCCCTACATGTTTGCTGATTTCTCTTCTTTTTTCTTTTCTTTACCGTCGGGTTCTGGAAGACAATGGAGGAGATTTCGACTTTCCCTCCCACTGAGATGGTGTCCACCTGGTGAAATGGGATCCGATGTCTGTACTCCATAAAATGGCTGCCATTCACATTCAGCTGGAACAAGCAAGTATGGAATTTAGATTTTTGTCTCATTTCTTAGCACACACCATGCAAGAAAAATGTATAACATAGCAACATGAGAGAGGTGTTTTAAGGGTTAGGGTTAAATTTTAAATCTTCACAGAGAGGATGAAGATGCTGTTTGTCCGTCCACACCAAGTCCTAGCAGGTCTTACAACTAACAGCTAACAGGTCTAACAGCTAACAGGGCTGAACTAAAATTAACATCTATCCTGTCACCTTTGCGGGTGTTGCCCAGAATGAAATATGATCAAAAAGACAGAGAAAGATGGGTTCAGGAAACTGATTAAAGTTCTGGACTGTAGGTATGAACTTCCAGACAGGAAATACTTTTCACAAACTGCTGACCGTCTAATCTGCTCCTCTATATAGAAGGTCCTATCAGAGAAATCCGTGATCGGAGTCGTCACAGTTGTTTTGTTTTATTCACAATTTTTGATAAGTTACCACACAAGTTAATTTTTAATGTTTAGTTACATGTTTGCATTGTAAATTGTTAATGTTTTTATTAATAAACTCTATTCTTTAACTGTTTAACTAATGAGCCCATTGGTTCTTTAGGTTTCAGTCATCATCAGGCATACTCTTCAAACTCACAGAAAAATCTTGATCATATTTTTTGCCATTTCACCCAGTCCTAGACAAAAATGAGTAGATGATCTTTAGACTGTCAGTGATTTTGGCCTGACAGACCTGGAAGGAATCACGGGAGACTGTGATGGTTAGATTGAAGGAGGACCCAGCAGGGAACGGAGAGTTGTAGTTCCTCTCCTCAGTGCCCCAGCTGCCATACTGGAAGGTGTTGGCTACCACATAACCAGGATGACTGTCATAACGTGGGTTGATGTGGAGAGCAATGTCCGCATTCGTCTTGGAACCACATTGTAAATTCACATGGAATCTGGAGAAGAACACAAGTCAATCATTTGAGGGTGACATTATGTTTTTTTATTTTGAGAATTGTAGAAAAATGGCCAAAATGAGGCAGTATAAGTTCCCTCTGCCTTGAGAAGTCTGCATTTAAATGTTTATGTTGTGAACTACTCTAAATAATTTAAAAACAATAAATAAAAAAAGAATATCAATAATAAATAGTAGCAAATGATCTTAAGATACCGGTGGAGTTTTCGACCACTAATGGTTCTATGCAGCAATGATTTTATGAGCTGATCCATTATTTTTATATCTCTTGGGCCAATGTGTGTGTGTTTTTCCCTTTAAGAGAGACAGAATGCAAAGAAGTAAATACATAAAGAATCATTTCTTCTGTCTTTTTTTTTTTTTTTTGCTGATACTGATGGTCTCTAAACAACCCCTCCCAGTCATTGTGCCAATATCGACACAGAGGAAGTTACACCTGACGTCACTAAGTTACTCCTGAAGTTACTCTGATAAGACAGTGACCTCACTTTGCAGTACAGGACTCTGGGGAGTACTGTAAGAGCATGAAAACTTTAAGTCATTAGGATCAGCTTCCTTCCAGATATCTATCAGGTTATTTTCTTACATGAGGTGGTGTATTAGCTCCTGATTTCTGAGCTCTCAAACAACTACTAGGCCGATAGGACAGAGTAAGAAACTGGATTTGGAAAAAGTTGGGATGATCAGTGTTTGGGCATCTTTAATGCAGTTTACGCTCTGTTTGGTGCTAGCTGTAGTCTTGGAGTTGGTAAAGTTCGACACTGTAGTGTAAATTCTTTTATTACAGTCTTGGCTGCTTTTCTTTATGACAGAAACATTATCCTTGGTTCTTCATATGAGTCTGAGCAAACCACAGTGCCAAATACTAATACAACCACCATGAGGAGTCCAACATGTTTCTTACCAATTCTTTTGTGAAATGTTCTATTTTATTCTTCACAGAGACCAAAGGTCATGATCAACAGCCAAGAAATGAAGGAAAGTGGAGCTGAAAAGACAATGAGAAGATCAGTCTGACCTGTCGGCTCCTGGCGCGACTCGTCCACTGACGGTGATGGTCTTTCCCTCCTGCAGACCACCATGGATGGATCCAGTGAAGGGGATTCTCTAGAGAGGACAGAACTTTACATGTAAGTAACTACTTTTCACTGTAACTGCTGATATACACATGTACAGACACAGAAGAACTGAAGTTTTATTGGACTTCATTAAAAGCAAATTAATGCCACAGCAATAAGTTAATGTAGATCTGTGATAGACACAGTTTTTAGCCAATCCCCTTACAGCATTAGGAGCTGATGTGTGTGGGCAACTGTCAGAATATCCATAAAACTTTTTACTGACTGTCAGTCTGAAAAACTGATTGCTGTCCACAGCTGAGTGATAAACCTTTACACCTGCTTTTATCTAGATCAGACATAACATGCAAATACACAGAACTTCATGTCTGTGGCAAAGATATGTCTGTTAAACTTTTACATTTCCACTTAATAATTTTAAACATGGCTAAAGAAGTGTTTGTGTCCAACATCTGTTTGATATGTCTGATATCTATGGGTTAGGGTTTATTTATATTTGGAAAATAGACAGTGATTAAAATGACTTCATTTCACTTTAAATTGTTATACCTGACTGATCATAGATCACCAACTGAAATTCCTTTCAAAGGGAAATACAGCCAACAGGCCTACATGCTCTGGGCTGTAAATCACACAAATAAAGACTCGGGCTACAAGTTATTTTTCTGCAGTGGGTGTTTCAATACGTTTTAAACACTTATAGTAAGGTAACTCTTCTTTCCCTGTCCAAACCCTGGGCTGTACAGGAGGAGGAATGAGTCGGAAATTCTGGACGGACGGACGGCTCCATGGATCTTAGCTGCATCCAAACTGGCTGCTGACACCCAGAGTACGGTGAGGCATTTTAAAACTTTATAGATCCCCGTGGTGTTGAGCATCTGCTTATACTCAGTCTATATCAGTCCGTCTCGGTGTTCAGATACTTTCCACTCCACCATCCACCGTCCGCAGTAACATGTCCTCATGTCTCAACCTGAGCAGGAAACTGAGCTCTGTGAAATCCTGAGCCACATCTTCAGCTTATCAGCGTTTCCTCAAACACCAGTTACACCTCGTAACAACGCAGTAATCCGGTTTTACGGTCAAACTAAAATGCTCCAAAGTTTCCTATTAAAATGACAAAATGTGTCGTAACGGGAAAACATCTCGTTCCAACAATGAATTTTACACGTTATGCGGTGATGACGCGTCTCCAGACAACAACAGCTGTGAAATATTGAAGTAACGGTCGGTGGAAAACGTGGCTGAACTTTCGGACCAAGCCTTAATAACGGGATCGATCATTCTACAGTCACCACAGCGTTTTAGTTAAAAAGAACTGAAAACTAACAGAGGTGTTGGTTACTCACCGGGGTATAAAAAGGTGACTGCTGATTAAAAGCCATCGTCCGGAGTTGAACTCTGTAGATCTGAAAACTGTGATCTGATGCAAAATAACAGACTGCACTTTATTCTGCACATAGGTTTCGATTTCACCACAGGAGGTGGAGTTAATCTGAAGTCACTCCCTCAGTTGCAGGGTCACACTGGTCTAGGTCTGTCGATCGAGCCTGACTCTGGTGCTGGATATGGTTTCGTTTCTACATTGTATGGTGATTTCAGAGAAACACTGGCTGTTGTTCCATCAGTGCTGTGGTTGACAGCCACTGTTTCCTCCTGCAGCTGTTTGTGTGTGTATAAAATAATGGTGTTTCTAGAAGCTGTAGTCTGGATCTGGATCCTGTGAAGCTGCTTCAGTCCCACTCATCCTCAGTCTAATCATTCCCACATGGATTTCAGTTGTAACGTCAGGTTTTAAAGGGCCTTACTGTTTTTTGTATCAACATCAGCGGTGGAACAGGTTTTGAGTTAATGTAGGAATCTCACAGTGTAGTTACCTTCTGCCCCTACTTCAGGCTGGTGGATTTCACTGTCTGAGTCTTTGCTGACTTTACCTCTGATGCATGACTAGTCTATTAAAAAATAACTAGTCTAATTTGCTTGTACAGTCAATTATTACAGTTCACAGCTGTAGTAAAACCCAAAGAACTTTTTATAAGTGACACAGGAAACAGACGTTTTTATACAGCATAGTTAATGAGCTGCAGTCAGTTTGTGCAGGTTGTGGTTTGAGCACAGGAAGTCAGAAAGGGAAGTGAATCATCTGAGCTGATACCAGTTGACTGTGAGAAATAATCTTCTTTAGTATGGAGTTTGAATACAAACAAAGCCACTCTGTTTACTCTGTAGTAAATCTCACTAAATGGAGATACATCAGATACATCAGGTTATCTTTGGATAAGATAGCAAGAACAATAAAATGCAAAAATTCAATTCAGTTCAATTCAATTCAATTCAATTTTATTTATATAGCACCATATCACAACAAAAGTCATCTCAAGGCACTTTTCATATAGAGCAGGTCTAGACCGTACTCTTTAAAATAGGTATTTACAGAGAGAGACCCAACAAATCCCACCATGAGCAGCACTAGGAGACAGTGGCAAGGAAAACTTCCTTTTAAGAGGCAGAAACCTTGAGCAGAACCGGACTCAGGGTGGGTGGCCATCTGCCTCGACCAGTTGGGTTAAGAAGGAGAGAGGGGGGGGGAGAGGGGGAGAGGCCAGTCATGTGCATCAAAGGAGAGGAATTCAGGTTTTGTTGGAGGTCACAGAGAATAGTAGCATGGCTACATATAAGATAAAACCTTATCAGCTGTGGTTAACTGTGGAGAGCGTGTTGGCATTCCAGTCATCTGGTCAATGAGAGTCAGCAGTAGAAGACAAGGATTCAATACCCAATCCAATTCTACTCTCCAGATGTTCTCAAAGTGCAGCTGTGGTTTTTGAAGACGGGCTAAGCAATAATCAAAGTTATGACACAGCAAATCTGATTATGTCTGAGTCATTTGTTTCTGTTTTTCATTGTCTCATTGTTGAAACAGTCCCGGAACCCTTCACTTCCTCTACTGCAAAGCCCTGTCACCTTAGGCCTTAAGACTAGGTTTAGTAATGAGGTTGTTTTTGTGGATGTGAGAATGTGGGATAAAGGTCAGTAATATACTTACATACAGGCTGACGGCTGAGAATGTTATCAGTGTAATCTAATCTAAATCAATCCTGAACTTTATGCAAGAGATGCTAAGCTAGCAGCAGTATGCTCTGTGTGTATTGTGTTGGTTTTGTCCTGTGTTTCATGGTTTGGGTAGAAACTTTAGTTTCTGGTTAAATGTATAATAGCTGATTCTTTTGCCAGTTGGTGGCCAATATTCACTATCCTATGGCTCTGGTTTGGTCTCCACAAACATCCTTAGAAAAATGTTTGATTCTTTAGTCGGGAAGTAACAGTATTGTCCATCATGGACCTGCATCTTCTGGGAATTATTTAGCAATACACGGTGAATTCAGGCTGCTTCACATTTCGTTATGTTGCGTTAAATTTGTCTGAAAATTTATTAAAATGAAATGCACTGTATTAGCATAGAGAGTCAAAGCCACTTATTTACATAATAAAAATCAACCTATTTGTAACTGTGGGAGATTTGTAGGAGGCCCACCTGTGGATTACCAAGACTCTCTGTCTGCTAATAACAGCCTGATTTTAGTTCTGATATCAATAAACAATACATGGAAAATCGTCAGGTTACTCCTCATAACATCCTTGGTGGCATGAATAACTTCCTGAGGTCAAACTGCTCAGTATGGAAAAAACAAGTGTATATGTTTCTCTTGGGTAACTGCAGTTTTGTGTTTTACATTTACATGTCATGTTTTCTCTCTCACTCAGATGCTGTGACAGAGAGCAGCCACTTCACAGGGATCAGGGTGGGAGGAGCAGAAGGACCAAAAAAGACTGATTATGTTTTTCTAAAGTTGTGCCAACCGCCATTTGCCATTCCCATCATGGACTGTTTACCCTGCTGGCCTCTGGAAAGAGGTTCTGCAGCATTTGGTGTAGGACCACCAGGTTCTACAACAGCTTTGTCCCCCAAGCCATCAAAATTCACTTCTGTCTGCATATACTCAGTGCTGCTGGACTCACACTGGACTGCTGATGCATATTTAAATTGTACTTATTTAATATTTGTACATATTTAATATTTATGTATATATATTCCCATTCTGCTTGTAGAAATTTTTGCACATACATTTGCACTACACTGCAACTGAAAAACTGAGGCCTATGCAAATGAAATTTCGTTCTGTACACATTTGCTGCATACTGAATGATAATAAAAGTCTGTCTAAGTCTAAGTCTAAGTTTCTCTGTGGTCAAGCTATCTGAAACTAAAATTGCAGATTTTTGATGCCTTAATATACTATGACATTTTTTACCATTTTTTGACGCATTACATTTTTTGCAAATTTTTGACACCTTACTATACTATGACATTTTTTATTGATTTTTGATGCCTTTCTATACCATGACATTTCTTGCAAGTTTTTCATGCCTTACTATACTATGACATTTTTTACCATTTTTTGACGCCTTACTATACTATGACATTTTTTATTGATTTTTCATGCCTTACTAGACTATGACATTTATTGACATTTTCTGACGCCTTACTATACTATGACATTTTTTTTGATTTTTCATGCCTTACTAGACTATGACATTTTTTATTGATTTTTGATGCCTTTCTATACCATGACATTTCTTGCAAGTTTTTCATGCCTTACTATACTATGACATTTTTTACCATTTTTTGACGCCTTACTATACTATGACATTTTTTATTGATTTTTCATGCCTTACTAGACTATGACATTTATTGACATTTTCTGACGCCTTACTATACTATGACATTTTTTTTGATTTTTCATGCCTTACTAGACTATGACATTTATTGGCATTTTCTGATGCCTTACTATACTATGACATTTTTTACAAATTTTTGTTGCCTTTTTATACTATGACAATTTTTTGTAAATTTTTGACGCCTTACTATACTATGACATTTTTTACCATTTTTTGACGCCATACTATGACATTTTTTGCAAATTTTTTGACGTCTTACTATACTATGACATTTTTTACCATTTTTTGACGCCTTACTATACTATGACAATTTTTTGTAAATTTTTGACGCCTTACTATACTATGACATTTTTTGCAAATATTTGATGCCGTACTATACTATGACATTTTTGGCAAATTTTTGATGCCTTACTATACTATGACATTTTTTGCAAATTTTTGATGCCTTACTATACTATGACATTTTTTACTGTTTTTTGACGCCATAATATGACATTTTTTGCAAATTTTTGACGTCTTACTATACTATGACATTTTTTACCATTTTTTGACACCTTACTATACTATGACATTTTTTGCAAATTTTTGACGCCTTACTATACTATGACATTTATTGACATTTTCTGATGCCTTACTATGACATTTTTTAAAAATTTTTGACGCCATACTATACTATGACATTTATTGACATTTTCTGACAAATTACTATACTATGACATTTTTTGCAAATTTTTCATGCATTAATATACTATAACATTTATTGACATTTTCTGACACCTTGCTATACTATGACATTTTTTGCCAATTTTTGACGCCTTACTATGACATTTTTTGCAAATTTTTCATGCCTTACTATACTATGACATTTATTACCAATTTTTGACACCTTTCGATACTATGACATTTGTTGCCATTTTTTGACGCCTTACTATACTATGACATTTTTTACCATTTTTTGACGCCTTACTATACTATGACATTTTTTACCAATTTTTGACACCTTACTATACCATGACATTTTTTGCCATTTTTTGACGCCTTACTATACTATGACATTTTTTACCAATTTTTGATGCCTTACTATACTATGACAATTTTTATTGATTTTTGACGCCTTACTATACTATGACATTTTTTACCAATTTTTGACGCCTTACTATACTATGACATTTTTTGCAAATTTTTGATGCCTTACTATACTATGACATTTTTTGCCATTTTTTAACGCCATACTATACTATGACATTTTTTGCCATTTTTTGACGTCATACTATACTATGACATTTTTTACCAATTTTTCATGCCTTACTATACTATGACATTTTTACCAATTTTTGATGCCTTACTATACTATGACAATTTTTATTGATTTTTGACGCCTTACTATACTATGACATTTTTTACCAATTTTTGATGCCTTACTATACTATGACATTTTTTATCGATTTTTCACGCCTTACTATACTATGACATTTTTTGCAAATTTTTGACGCCTTACTATACTATGATATTTTTTGCAAATTTTTCATGCCTTACTATATTATGACATTTATTGACATTTTCTGACACCTTGCTATACTATGACATTTTTTGCCAATTTTTGACGCCTTACTATACTATGACAATTTTTATTGATTTTTGATGCCTTACTATGACATTTTTTACCAATTTTTTGATGCCTTACTATACTATGACATTTTTTACCAATTTTTGATGCCTTACTATACTATGCATTTGACTATACTATGACATTTTTTACCAATTTTTGACGCCTTAGATACTATGACATTTTTTGCAAATTTTTGACGCCTTAATATACTATGACAATTTTATTGATTTTTGATGCCTTACTATACTATCATTTTTTACCAATTTTTGACCTTACTATATGACATTTTTTACCAATTTTTGGCCTTACTATACTATGACATTTTTTACCAATTTTTGACGCCTTACTATATTATGACATTTTTTTATTTTTGACTTACTATACTATGACATTTTTTACCAATTTTTGACACCTTACTATACTATGACATTTTTTATCGATTTTTCACGCCTTACTATACTATGACATTTTTTGCAAATTTTTCATGCCTTACTATA